>NC_135875.1:24232298-24409798 GCF_031162955.1 Sander vitreus | reverse complement strand
GAAATCTCAGTGTTTAACTCAACGTCTCTAATCTGGCCCCAACTACTGTGTATAAACCGTGATACTCTTAACATTTTAACATTAACTACCCCCCCCTTTCCAAAGTCCCTCGCCCCTGAGGGGCAAACAAAGTCTCTCAGGTGAACGGGTGGCCTGTGGTTCCTCTGCGGCCGTGAGTGACCCAGGGCAGGAGAAGAAGGAGATGAGGGGGGGGGCTGGTGGAGTCACAGGGAAAGGGGGCAAAAATCCATTCTGTGGGGAGTCAGAGGGGGAATTCAAGTCGCCAGGGGGCGCATGCGGAGGGGTCTGAGATTGTGCCGTGTCTGGGGTTCCACGTTCTCCTGCAAGGGTGGCCGTACCCCGATAGGGGGCCAGCCTGTCTCGGTGTAGGGCAACTTTCCTGCCTCTTCGAGGCAGCTGGACCCTGTATACCACTTCACCCAGTCTCTCCAGGACCCTGCAAGGACTGACCCATACACTGTCCAGCTTTGGGCACCTGCCTTTTTTCTCTGAGGACTGTACACCCAGACCAACTCCCCGGCTTCAAAAAATTACGTCCTCTGGCATGAATGTCGTAGTTCCGCTTCTGTTTTGCTCCAGCACACTGTAGCTTGTCTCTGGCGAACTCATGCGCTGACTCCAAGCGGTCCTGGAGCTTCCTGGCATAGTCGGGGCCCGACACCCGGTGTCAGGGGGTCTGCCCACCATCATCTCAGTCGGAGTCCCGATCTCCTTCCAGCATTAGAAGGGCAGGTAGCAGGAGGTGAGTCCCATGTGTAGACCACACACCATCAGCAATACGGGCACATGGTTGTCCCAGTCCCGCTGGTGCTTTAGCCGCCACTATGGCCAACTGCTGTGCCAATATGCGGTTAAATCTCTCGACCAGTCCATCACTTGTGGGTGAAGGGTGGTATGCAGTCTTGTGGGAGCCCAGCTTCTCGCACATGACGTAAACACACGGGACTCAAAGTTCCTGCCTGGGTCGGTGGTGCAATGACCTCGGGCACCCCAAAACTCTGATCGTTTCCCACCAGTCGCGTCCACTACTGTCTCTGCCTCCTGGTCTGGAATACAATACGCCTCAGGCCACTTAGTGAAATAGTCCATGGCAGTGAGGATGTAGCGGTTACCTTTCTCTGTACGAGGGAACGGACCAAGAACATCAATCCCCACTCTCTCCATAGGACAACCTGTTGGGAACTGTTGGAGCTGGGTGTGAGACCTATCTGTGAGGCCTCTGCGCGCCGTGCAACTGTCACAGCGGCGGCAGTAGTCTTCCACGTCACGCTTATGCTGGCCCCAGTAGAATCCTTGACGGAGGCGGCGAAGCGTCTTTCCGACCCCAAAGTGGCCAGACCCAGGAGCCCCATGTACCGCCTGAAGCACCCTCTCTCGTAGGCTCTTTGGCACCACCACCTGCCACTGTGTCTCTCCCGCAGCTGGTTCTTTCCACGCCCTCTGTAGCACCCCGTCACACAGATGCAGTGCGTCAAACATTGACCAGAGTCCCTTTGTAGCTCGAGAACACATGCTGACCTCCTCCCATGTGTGTCGGCGCTGCAATGTCACCCATGTGAGCACCGGCCTGATGTCATTGTCCTCCTCCTGCTTGCGCCCCCACTCCGCCACCTCCACAGCTGTCAGTCCCTGGCTTACTGCCGGCCCCTCTGGCCCCCCTGCTTCACATTTTACCTCTGTGGGCAGCTGCTCGCCCTCCAGGGTCTCTCTCTTCTCACAGTAGCGGCAGCCATCAGGGATGCAGGGCCGGCGGGACAGTGCATCTACATTCCCATGTTGTGCCCCTGGTCTGTAGACCACTGTAAAGTCATACGCCTACAGTTCCTCAATCCAGCGTGCTAGCTGGGCCTCCGGCTCTCTGAAGGACATGAGCCACTGCAGAGCCGAGTGATCGGTCCTGACCGTGAAGTGGAGACCCCCAAGGTAATATTTAAAGTGCCGGATGGCGCTGACCACGGCGAGTAGCTCCCGTCTGGTGACACAGTAGCGACATTCAGCGTTGTTGAATGTCTTACTGTGATAGGCTACCACCCTCTCTCCTTCAGGTGTAACCTGGGCAAGCACAGCCCCTGCACCGACACTTCTGGCGTCGGTGTCGAGGATGAAAGTCAGGGAAGGGTCAGGTGGGGACAGGACTGGGCCTCCAACGTCTCCCCCTTCCGCAGTAGCCAAAACAGGGGCGCGGCCATACAGGAGAACCCCCTTACAAACCTCCTGTAGTAGGAGCACAATCCCAGAAAGCTCTTTAGGTCATGTACGGAGTTGGGAATGGGCCAGTCCTTCACAGCTTGCACCTTGTCATCCATGGTGCCGACGCTGCCACCTCCAAGCCTGTGACCCAAAAACACAACCTCCCTTCTCATAAAGCAGCATTTCTGTGGGTGTAGCTTTAATCCTGCAGCCGCCACTCACACCAGCACCCGCCTGAGGGCTCTGAGGGCTGACCCAAAGGAGTCACCATGGACAAGGATGTCATCCAGATAGACGACACACTCTTGGCGGGAGATCTCAGCGAGCACCCTGTCCATCAGTCTCTCAAACGTCGCGGGTGCATTGCAGAGGCCGAATGGGAGGACCTTAAATTGCCACAGGCCCCGGCTGGTGATGAAGGCGGTTTTGGGTCTGGCTTCTAGGGCGAGGGGAACCTGCCAGTACCCGCTGCGCATATCCAAAGAAGAGAACCAGGAGGACCCCGCCACCGTGTCCAGGGCCTCGTCGATGCGCGGGAGTGGGTAGGGGTCTTTTTTTGTCACTTTGTTGAGGGACCTGAAATCCACACAGAACCGCCAGTCAACGTTTGTCTTTTTCGGGACCATGACAACTGGTGAGGCCCATGAGCTGGTGGAAGGCTCGACAAGCCCAGCGCGTTGCATCTCACCCAGAGCCTTGTCAGCCGCTTCCTGTTTGGCCAGGGGAAGGCGTCGAGGTCTCATCCAGATGGGCGGTGTGTCCCCCGTGTCAATATCATGCTGGATAAGACTTGTCCGGCCCACATCGTCCTCTGACAGCGAGAAACAGTCTTTGAACTCCAGTAGGAGCTGCCACAGCTGACCTTGTTCACTGGCAGTCAGTCCATCACAGTTTTTCTGCCAGACCTCCTTCACAGCCAGGACTCTATCCCCTACACCAGGCAGTGTGGTGGCCGCAGGGTGTGGGGTCGGATCGGTGGCTGGCGGAATGGGGTTTGGTGCAGGTGGCGTGCTGGTGGAGTCGACAGCTGTGGGCATCGGTCGCATAAGTGGGTCAGCAGCAGGTGGGGTTGGGGAGGGGTGGTGCAGGTGGTCAGTCGTGGAAGTGGACACAGGCAGCCATGTACGTTGCTGTCTCAGCTGCTAGCATAGCCGTGGTGTGAGCAGCAGTGCAGCACGGCCTGAGAGGCCGTCTAGCCATCTGGATGACGTGTCAGTCTGGGAAGGTGAGTGTTCCTCTCTTGGTTTAATGACACAGTCCAATGAACCCAGAACATCCAGCCCCAGTATGCAGTCCTCCAGGTCCACGACCCACACCGGACAACGAAAAGTATTTTTTCCCAACCCCAGACTCACTAATGCCTCTCCCACCATGGGAGCCCGCTCCCCGGTGACTGTCTGTAGTTTCACTATGGTGGGGATAACTGTTGTCCTGTTCTTCACTACATCTGGCCTTACCAGGGTTGCAGAGGAGCCGGTGTCCACCAGTGCAGAGCAGCGTATCTCCCCAACAGTCACCAGGGCATACCAGCAGTCTCCTACCCAGGTTTGGCCAGCATCACCAGTCGCTCCACGTGCCCATCCACACTGTTTGTTGCTTGTAGCGCCACCACCTGATCATGCTGCACTGTCTCCCCGCCTGTGCAGGGTCTGGACACCGTCCCGGGGATCCGCCTTGTCCCGACTATGCGGTCCCCGGCCCGTTTCCCTGCTTCTTAGGGTCATGGGTGCACTGCCGTAGCAGGTGGCCAGGCTGGCCGCATCCCCAGCAAATCAGAGGACGTGATCTGGGCCACTGCTCCTCGCGCAGGGTGGCAGCCCGTACCAGCTGCGTTATATCTTCCACCCAGATGGGTGTTGCTGTGTCCGACTCAGTCCCACTTACAGCTCTCACCTTTTGTGCACCTTCTGCCAGGTGACCCATGCACAGCATCTCCCTCTCTGAAGCCAGCTCCAAAGCCTCCAGGAGAGATTTGGGGTGAGCCAGCAGCGTCTGGAACCGCAGGTCTGTCGGCAGCAGCGCCTGGAGAAAGTGGTCCCGGGCTAATTCGCTCTGAATGGTGGGGGGCATGTGGCCATAGGCGCGGTGAATCAGCCTCTCAATGTCATTGGCCAGATCCCTGAGCGGCTCCCCTGGTCGTCGCTGTCTGCTGCACAGCTCGGAGCAGAGCAGGCTAGCCGCAGAACACTGTCCAAACCTCCTCTTTAAGGCTCCCACCAACGCATCATAGTCACTTCTATCCTGAGGGCTTAGCAGCAGCAGGCTTAAAAGAGCATCACCGGTAAGGCACATTGCTAATTGGAGGGCTTTAACTTCTATGGACCACTTGCCTGCATGAGCCAACAGTTCAAATTGAGCATGAAATGCCTCCCAGTCAGTCTTGCCATCGTACCTGGGAGTTTTAATCGAGGGCGGCCCGACAGCTGTGATATTGACCACCATTATTTCCTCACGGCCGACCCGTCCCACGTCGGCGCGGCCAAAACCAGCCTCTGCCGCCATTTTCAGAGTCATGTCCCTCACCCGCTCTCTGTGCTGCATGTGCTCCGCCGCTCTCCAAGCGTCGGTAGAGCTGTCATAATCCCGTCCATTAGCTCCCTCCTCCCGCTTGATCTTTGGGTGTTTTCCGTGCAGCATTTCTCACCGCGTGGTGGTCAGCTCTCCATTAACTCGATGTGGGGGAAAAAACGCAGCCTTCAGAAGCCTTGTGGCGACGACTCTATTCGTCTTTAACTTCTGACACCAGTGTAACGTCCCTCAATAAGCAGCCGGTGAGACGTTATAGCCAGTTTACTGTCGGTTTTATTACTGACTTGAATACAGGTTACTGTGGGCCGTAACCAACACCAAAACAAAAGAAACACCTCAGTGAAATACACGTTACCTCACATTACTCGCACACCCCGCTGGCCTCTCTCTTCCACCTCCCTTCACTTCCTCTAGGACCTCACAACAGCCACCCCCCCCTTAGCTCTCAGCCAACTACAGGTGTACAATCTCCCGCGGCTCACTCTCATAGGAAGATGACATGTAGACAGGGTTCACAGCGTCTAACTCATGTTTACTTCACTGACAGGCGGAAATCTCAGTGTTTAACTCAACGTCTCTAATCTGGCCCCAACTACTGTGTATAAACCGTGATACTCTTAACATTTTAACATTAACATGAAGACATTAACCTGGAGAATTAACACAGTCCGTTACAATATTATATATATATTGAGATGGTTAATATGAAGAATATTATACAAAAAAAGTGCCAGAAGTGACAATTTATTAAGAATAGATTTTTCATATGAGTAATACAATTATTTTAATTTACATAAGAGTACATTGAGTAAATAGGATGACACCAGTTGACACCACACCTCACAATTTACTTTGACTGCCCAATAATAGTGACAGCACCACTGTTGTCAGGGTTCAAAGTTAGCACCATCCACCAGCAAAATGCTGGTAAAATATGCAAGTGGCATGTGGTAGATTTGCTTCACTCACCAGCCAAAAAAACAATGGTAATCTATTGAGTGGTTGGTAAAATGTGAACATTCACTAGCCAGTTTGCCAATGGATGAAAAAGTTAATTTGGAACCCAGACTGTTGCTGGTTTATTTAAAGTGTGTGACGTCTGTTTCTGTTGTTCAGGGAACTGAAGCACCGGGCCGTCCAACATCCCAACCAACCCAAGTTCCACATTCATGAATACATTGAAGCACAGAAGGAGAAATCCGGCTGCTGCAGCTATTTCTGAATCTCCTCTCCACTCTGGTACTGTGTGGGAGGAAGCCCTATAAACTCACTGCTGCTTTCAAAATACACCATGACGCTGCCATTCACCCTGGACTAAAAGCCAGAAGGATAAACCGAGCTATACACTCACAAAACCCACAGCTCCTTTGACCGTGGACAGTTTACACAGCACCTGAACATTTGTAATAGAAATGCGAGCAAATAGTATTAAAAGTATTTTAATTTGCTATTTGCTTTCTTTGTGAAAGATCATAACCACTCTTGTGTATGTGTGCTAGGTATGACCGAAACAGCTCGCCAGGTTCAGTCCAAAGTTTGAAAATACTCCTCACCTCCAAAGCTCTTAAATGCCAATACCAACCAACCGACCGAACAAGCGACCGATCAACCGGTCCAACCGACCGACCGACCAACCAACCGGTCCAACCGGTTCAACCGACCAAGTCGGCACTTATTTAATGCAGATTAAGCCATGTTTTAAAATCACATTGCTTGTAAACTTTTCTGAACAATAAAAACACAAAAATATATTTTTTGCCATTCATAGACTTTTTTTTATACATAGATTTAAAAAGATTTTTTTTTGTTGAAATTCATTCATACATTTCATATTTATACTGTACTATCTTAGGCTACTGTAACTTCTCATTATGTAATCATTCTCGTGATTACTGTTCTTCGAATGCCTACCTTACACTAAAAGACTTTGAACAGACTTTGAACAGACTACAGTCCGACACCATCTCACATCTAAAGACAATCATCTTACATCTAACGTTAAAGACTGTCATAATATGTAAAGAATGGGACTCTTGCAGGGTCACACATTGCAAGAAGATAACTAGATTCGTTTTGAAAAATTTTACCAAGCTAGCTAGCTACGGCTAGCGTTAGCTGGTAACTTAAGAGAAAGTCTGCAGATTTTCTGTTTTGCCGTACATGGAGATGAATGTCTCCAGTACCTGGAGGTCTGTGATAAAACTCCCATTGGATGACTCGCTTCAGAAGGGCTGAAAATCGTCAACTTTCCTTCTTTAGCGTTAAGCTTAGCGCGTGGTGCCGTAGCAACTATAAACAACACTGGCTCTAGCTGTTTGCTGCTTCCTGTTTGGTGCTGTATGGAGCACACTCATTGGTTGTTGACAATGTTCACATGATTTAACTTCACTACCAAGACTTTAAACTTAGGATAATATCAAACATGTTTGATTTTGTCTTTACGGGGAAAGACTGGAAAAAGACCAACTGGGACTGAGTTTTATGACCACCATACACCAAACGATTAAGACGACGGGAGCGCGCCGACTCTAGCAAAACTCTTAGGGTTCCATTCCCATATTGGAAATTTGTCTGCGACAGTGGAATGGCTTGAAAAGTCGTTTGGTGTGAGGTCGGCATAAGGGAACCATGAATGTCTGGCAATCCATCTAATAGTTGTCAAGACATTTTACTTAAAATCAGAAATGTCATCCTCATGGTGGCACTTGAGCAAAAATAAAGGAATCACCAAAATCTGTAGACTTCATCCAATGAGGACGGTGAATGTCATTTCAACATTTGCGTTGAAATCCATCCAATAACTGTTGAGCCATTTCACTTTGGACCAATCTGATGGACTGACCAATCATTAGCGGGAGTTACATGCTCCGACAATTGCTTATAGCTTAGCATGCTCGGCTAGTCTAACCAAATCTCACTGAAGCTCCTTACTTAACGCGCAGACATGAGATTGATATTGATCTTTTCATCTAACGAATTATACAATTCATGCTTCTTTGAACAATGATTTATTTATTTTTTGCCTTTTATAGATGTCAGACTAAAAGAAATTTTTCTATCTGCTGATTTACCAATAAATCAATGCTGATGGAAGTACAAGAACATTACAGACACACCAGTTAGCCGAAGAGGAAGAAACTAAAAACAACACCCACCCACACGCCACTGGCATAAGCCAGCAGAGCACACAGTCTTAAGGCGCACTTAGTTTGGATCCGTTTTGAAAAATCAACATTGCTCCATCTTATGTGTCATGCAATCTACCAGGAGATCCAGACATAGACCAAACACTGTGTCATGGATGCAATTCAAAGCCAAGTACATGAACAAAAGCCCTCTCTGTTTATGACACAGTCAGGCTGGGACATTCTTGACAAACTGTTTTCACGATGCGACAGTTGGCTGCTGGGACTCAAGAAAAGCTCAGGGACACAGCTGAAGGGAACGCTGATGTGCTCTGACGACTGCAACACAACTCTATTTGTGAACATGCAGGGGAACGCAAATGTTTTGATCACTTGAAATGTGTCTGTAAAGGAGGATTGCTGCATAAGACCGAACACAACATGATCTACTTGATGATGATCTGGGGTCTGATTTCCAATTTGGTCCAAGGAAACATCTCTGTACATAATGTATTTGTGAGGATGAAAAATGTTAACTATATATTTTGTTTTATGGCTAGATTATGGACTTTAAAGCTTTGTTGCATGTTTGCTGGACTGCATGTACCAACTCTTTGGTAGTACCTCGAGAACATATTAAACTGTTTATATTTGTATGAAAACCAACATAGTATAAACAAATAATTAGCATTTCTCTTCAGATTTTAACTCAACACTCAGGGTTAAAAAAAAATTTAAAAACACATTAAAGCTGCATTAATGGATTAAAATGTTTTGGGCCACTTGGGGGCAGCAGAACAAGCTGTAAACACAACATATTATCGCCTCCCAACATACACAGATACATTAGCATTTATTTAGAGTCCAGTTTCTGACCACACAATAAATGTAAGTCTACTCTCCTTTAACTCTGTTTTGGTCGCCACCAATTCCTGAGAAAAAGATCTATCTCTTTAGCTGCTAAAAGCTACGCTTTGTGTAGCATTTTACGCAGCTAGTTGCTAACTTAGCCTGATGGTGGTCTTAGCAGAATCTTCAGAGTTTCACACCATTCAACTGAAACAATACTTAAAGGATGCTCAAACGCTACATGAGCTGAGGGGAACTGCAGTTGGGTGGTAATTCTCGGTGGGTTTGACCCTCGGGCCATAACTTTTATATAAGGTCATTTGACCTATTGGTAAAATACAAATATTCATTAGTGCAGCTTTGAGAAACTCATGATGTCAGAACAACGGTCAATTACTGTATGGATGCTCAGGTCTGACACAGTTTATCATGTAAAATGATTGCTTTTAGACCTTATACA
Organism: Sander vitreus; assembly: GCF_031162955.1. Taxonomy (NCBI): domain Eukaryota; kingdom Metazoa; phylum Chordata; class Actinopteri; order Perciformes; family Percidae; genus Sander; species Sander vitreus. The sequence continues at coordinate 24,400,624 of NC_135875.1, read as the reverse complement.
CATTGAACAGTTGTTTGTTGTCTGAGCACGCTGCCAAAAGATGTCTTTGTGGTGTTGTATGCTGCATAAGAAATAAACTATTTTTAACTGAGTAGCTATATATATATGTTTATATGAACAGTCGGCTCCCCTACAGTCACCTGCCTGTTTGTTCATCATGTGTGTGTGTGTGTGTGTGTGTGTGTGTGTGTGTGTGTGTGTGTGTGTGTGTGTGTGTGTGTGTGTGTGTGTAGTGTAGTTCATCTCCTCAAAGTTTACTCTGCCTTCTCATTAAGTCCTGTGACTTTAAATTTATACATTTTAGTTATATAAATTGTATGTACGTATTTTTTCTCATCGTATTATTATTGAATTGTATTATCCTTGATGCTTTGACAATATTGTTTTTCTGACATTAATACCAATAAAGCAATTTGAATTTGAGAGAGAGAGAGATTTTTGATTTTTAAAGGAACTTTATTTTATCAATGTTCCATCTCGTTATCTACAAAAATAATCTCTTTTCAACAGAACAATAAATAAATACATATACTCTTAAATATATGACATCATCTCCTGAGAAAAGATGAGTTGTTCTCCTTCAACAGAGCACAACACATCACCATGGGCCCAGATCACACTGAACTGATCCACATCCTTCATCTCTTTAGAATAACTAAAGTCAATCCTGATTCTGGCTTTCACCATCCGAGTAAACAGCAGAGTCACATTAATATCAACAGATTCATCCACCTTCCTCTTCCTGCTCACATACACAGCCATCTTTGATTGGCCCAGGATGAAGTTCAACAGCTGACATTTATGTTTAGCTAACCTACTGTACCTGAACCCAAGGATGAACATTTGTTTGGAGAAAACCTCCCCTACCTTACTGAACAGTTTCTCCAGCAGCAAGAACAACGGTGACAGGCGCACACACTCAGAATAACAATGAAAAACAGTTTCTTTTTCATCACAATAAGGACACTTGTTGCTAACACCAGGACTGATGACAGACAGAAAGGCGTTGACTGCCACTATGCCGTGTAACACTCTCCACTGGAGGTCAGCTACTCTTTTAGTTAATGGTGGTTTGTATAAACTCCTCCACGCAGGCTGGACATCAACCTCCAAACCCAGATGTCCTCGCCACGGTGTGTCAACCCGTTCATGGAGTTTACTCCTATTTAAACACAGCACCATCATTTTATAAAAGGCATTTCCTTTTGCCTCTTTCAGGTCTAAAGTGCAGTGCTTTACATCTAAAAAACAACCAACATAATTATCAAGACAGGGACGGACACATAAACCAGGGACGGAATCGTCACATTGAGGTGTAATCAGACCAACATTATATTCCTCCAACATTATGGATTCATGTCCAGACAGATAGTACTTCCAGTGATCCAACAGTTTTGAGATTGTTCTGACTGATCTCACACCCAGAACAGCTGCCAAAGCAGCAGCATTGTTCAGTTTTGGTCCAGCGATATCCATCACATTCCCCAGCGTGAGCACCCGTGCTCTGCAGAACACGTCCAAGATGGCAGAACCAGCCCAGCAGGGGTAATCCAACCGGTCTCCGTACACCACTGGTTCCTGTAGCAGCCAGTGTAGGGAGTCACCCTGCACCCGTCTCTCCTTGGTCAACAGCTTCCACACTGTAAACACGCCACGATAGAAAGGAGGCAAATCCTGGAAACTCAGCTTCCTCACATCCATCAGGAACAAAGAGTCTTTTAGTCCAAAACCCTTAAAGTCTTTCAGCACCCAATGGGCCAGAGGTCTCCAGACCAAGTCTTTAGGGCCAAACAGCAGTCTCTGGAGGAACTGCAGGCGGAAAGCAGCGCCCCTGCTGGCCAAATGAACCAGTCCTTGTCCTCCCTCTTCCTTAGGAAGAAACAGAACAGCCTGGGGAATCCAGTGCAGCTTATCCCAAAAAAATTAACCAAAACAGATTGAATTTTTACAAGTAAATTAGAAGGGGGATCCACACAAGCCAGTTTATGCCACAGAGAAGAGGACAGCAGATTGTTAATAACAAGCGTCCTCCCTCTGTAGGACATGCTCGGTAAGAGCCACTTCCATTTCTTTAATCAGCCTTCTATTTTTTCCAGAGCATTATCCCAGTTTCTTTGCATTACACACTCCTCACCCAAATACTTGACCCCTCCTTTCTTCCAGGTGAGCCCTCCTGGTAGAGATAGAGTGCTCTGTAGCTTATCTCCCACCACCACAGCTTCACTCTTAGCCCAGTTCACTTCAGCAGAAGAGATATGATTAAAAATACTTACAGTCTCTACCAAAGTGTTGATGTCTGTTTGCTTGTTTAAAACAACCATGACATCGTCTGTGTAAGCTGATATTTTAACAGCTGAAACACACCCAGGAAAATACACACCTAAAAGTTCATTCCTAAGTTTATGGAGCAGAGGCTCAATAGCGAGAGAATAAAGCATCCCCGACAGAGAGCATCCCTGCCGTACTCCTCTCTGCACATTAAAAGGTGCAGCCAAACCACCATTAACCTTCAATATACTCGCAATATCACGGTACAGTACCTGAATCTTAGCTATGAAACCTGGGCTGAAGCCAAAAGCATTGAGCGTCTGCCACAAATACTGATGTTCAACCCGGTCAAAAGCCTTATCCTGGTCTATGGAAATAAGACCAGTATCCATACCCAGTGAGCTAGAGACGTCCAAAACATGCCGAATTAAAGTGATATTATCACTCATTAACCTGCCGGGCACACAGTAAGTCTGGTCGACATGAACCACTTCATCCATCGCCTCCCGAAGCCGAGAAGCGAGAGCTTTGGACAAGATCTTATAGTCCCCACACAGCAGAGAAACAGGTCTCCAGTTCTTTATGTCCTGTAAGTCTCCTTTCTTTGGCAGCAGGGTAATGACTGCCCTTCTGCAGCTCAGCGGCAGGCGTCCTCTGCTCAAGCTGTCCTGAAAGACCTCCAGCAGATCTTCACCAATAACTGGCCAAAAGGTCTTATAGAAATCCACAGGCAGCCCGTCGATGCCTGGTGCCTTACCGTTCCCCAGACTCATCAGAGCAACATACAGTTCATTCAGGGACAGTAGATCTTCCAGCACCGTGTTGTTAGCAGCACCCACCTGAGGAAGCCCAGCATGGAAAGACGCAGCTGACTCAGGATCTTCCACGTACTCCTCTCTGAACAGGTCTTTGTAGAACGAGGTGGCATATCTCCTGATCTCAGGGGTTCCTGTGATCGTAGCTCCATCTTCAGAGCGTAGCGAGTGGATGATCTTCCTTTGACCATTCTTACGCTCCAGACCAAAGAAAAAACTGTGAGGGGGGCATCCATCTGGGAAGCGTTCATGAAGCGGCAGCGGACCAGAGCCCCCCTGTGCTGTGATGCCCAACAGGTTGGCTAAAGCAGCCTTTTTAACTTTAAGAGCTTCAACATGCCCTTGATTTCCTGTGGAATCCACCAAATCCTGTAGTTCCACTACTTCAATCTCTAGGTCTTGAAGAGACCTGGTGATGTGCTTGGTGACATTGCGAGTATATTGCTGACAAAAAAAGTTTCACCTGAACCTTTCCCAATATCCCACCACTGCTGCAATGATGGGAAACTGGACTTAAGGCTCTGGTGTATACCCCACACACACTTAAAAGCCTCTTTAAAAGAGTTATCATTTAAAAGTCCAGTATTAAAATGCCAATAAGCACTGTGCAATTTTACATTTTGAATATAAATAGAGCACTGGACAAGACAATGGTCCGTAAAACCAACAGGAGAAATGATACACTTTTTAAACACACCAAAATGGTGCTTAAAACAATAAAAGCGATCCAGCCTGGCCAAAGACAACATGTTATCTCTGGAATGACTCCAGGTGTACTGCCTGGCGTTCATGTGAAAACCTCTCCACACATCCTCCAGCTCACAGCTCTCCATCAGACGCCTGAGTCTGGCCCGAGGAAGCAGGATGAGGCTCCAGGTGATTACGATCTACACTGGGATTCTCCGTGCAGTTAAAATCACCTCCCAAAAAACAAAAAAATCATCAGTACAGTCCTGAATGACATCACACAAAAGGTTTAAAAATGTCATTCGTTCAATGGCCGAAACTGGAGCATACACATTTATAAAAAATAAGTTGAACATTTTCAAGCACAACCTTAATTTTTTATAATGTGGCCACACATGATCTCCTCCACACTAAAGGAGCAGGGACGAAAGCCCTTAGAGAAGAGCACCCCGACCCCCCCCACTGTTAGAGGCTTTATGGCTGAGAATCACCTCCCCCAGGCCACTGCTTCCTCCACTCACTCTCATTCTCCACATCACTGTGGGTCTCCTGCACAAAGATAACATCCAGATGTTTTAACTCCATCAGTTTAAACAGAGAAGCTCTTTTAACATCACTTCTTGCTCCATTAATGTTTAAAGACCCAATATTTAAATCTGCCATTAAAAAAGAAAAGAGCAAGAACAAAAAACACACACAACAAGTATGTGAAGAAACATATTAAACCCAGTCATCATCTTCAATGAGTTGAGCTCTGACTTTAGTGACCAGTTTCTTGAGGCGGTAAACCTCTTGGATAGTGAACCCTTCTGTATCTTTCCTCAGCCAGGCCACAGACCTGATAAACCCTCTCAGATCAGGGAAGAACTGCTCCGTCTTCACCGCCTTGATCCCTTTAGTGTCCTGCAGGAACTTCTTGATCTTATCCAGAGGATACAGAGTTAACTTCTCCACCTGGGATGCTGTCCACTCACAATCTTCCTCATCATCATCATCACCACACAGACCCTCTAGCAGCTTTTTAGCTTTAGCATCATTCTGCTCTTTGTTAGAACTGTTTTTTCTTTTGCTGGATCTTGTAGTTACATCCATCTCATCAGACACATTTTCAGCCAGAGCATCATCAACCACATTTGTAATATTCTGACTGCAGCTTGTCTTATTTGCGCTGCCTTTCTTTTTCCCTGTCTGTTTGTTATTTTCTGCTGCCTCAGTAGACTGGGCATTTCCTTCATTAACAGTTGTATTTCCACACTCCTGTTGTACAACATTATTCTCTTTTTCCTGCTTGTCTAACTCTGTAACCTCTGCAGTTTCTGCACACTGTTGCGCACCTGCCGAGTCTGAGTCAGCCGCAGGTGGCGCAACATCTGAGTCTGAGCCCCCCGGAGGCGACTCTGCGGCCCGGTCGGCCGAACCGCCCGACCCAGCGGGACCGGGAGCCGTCTCGGCCGAAACGCCCGGCCCCGCAGATTCGGGGGCCGGCCGGCGCGGACAGGAACGGACCAAATGACCCTCCTCCCCACATCCAAAACACTTCATGGAATCAGAAGTCGCAAAAACAACATAGCTGAAGCCTTCCACTTTAAAACTGAACGTTAGATTTAGATCAGCCGCGTTGTCTTTCAGAGTCATGAAGGCTTGTCTTCTGTGACACACTACGTGCTTGAGTTTCGGGGATTTACAACCTAGCAGAACCATTTTAATGGGAGACATCAGCTGGCCGTACCGTGACACCTCTTTGGCCAAATCCTCATTTTTAATAAACGGAGGTGCGTTTGAAATCATGATTCTTTTAGCTGGGCTCACCAGCGGGAGAACCGGGGTGAAAGTATCACGGATTACAATTCCTCTTTCTACCACAGTCTCAACCTTCGCCACATCATCCAAGAAAATAACAACTGCCTTGTTCATACGGGAGGCGGACTTCACACTGTCAAACCCCACCACCTCCCCGACAGCATAGCTGGCCTCCTCCACTGAACAGCCGACATGCGGGGAAAACCTCACTGCATGTCGGCGTGTCAGCTTCTCCAGCACCGCATGGCCGCCAAACACGGGCATAATGCCCGGCTGACAACCAAACTACCTGAACAAAACCCCAAATAAACAGAAAAACAAAGATAGAAACTCACACGCTCCGTAGACTCACTCACACTCACACATCCGCTCAGAGAGAGAGAGAGAGAGAGAGGAGATAGAGAGAGAGAGAGAGAGAGAGAGAGAGAGAGAGAGAGAGGAGAGAGAGAGAGGAGAGAGAGAGAGAGAGAGACAGAGAGAGAGAGAGAGAGAGAGAGATAGAGAGAGAGAGAGAGCTAGAGAGAGAGAGAGAGAGAGAGAGAGAGAGAGAGAGAGAGAGAGAGAGAGAGAGAGAGAGAAGAGAGAGAGAGAGAGAGAGAGAGAGAGAGAGAGAGAGAGAGAGAGAGAGAGAGAGAGAGAGAGAGAGAGAGAGAGAGAGAGAGAGAGAGAGAGCTAGAGAGAGAGAGAGAGAGAGATAGAGAGAGAGAGAGAGAGAGAGAGAGATTGCAATCTATGAAATTGTAGTGAAGCTGTATGTATAGAAACAAAACTTCCAATTTGCAGATGGAACCTTCAAAATAAAAGCGTAATCATTGCAAGAGTGAGAGCCGCACCATTGTGACGAAAAGAGAGCTGAGCCGGAAGCGCTGCTGCAACCTTATTTCCCAACAGGGACATAAACATAATAATGCTACTACTACAAATACTATATAACAACATCAGAAAATATCTACATACAAGTCAAGTTTTCCTGTTACTGTCAACAAGAACACAAAGAGTGCTGCACTAAACATGAATCGATGATATCCATACGTACAGTACATAAATGTATGCATGTCTATATATGCAGCTGCTGTGTTAAATGCTGCTGTGCTCGTAGCTGCCAACACATAATCAAGTATAAGCTCAGAGTGACGCTGTAACGTGAAGCTGTAACCATGACTTTCATCATGAAAGCCTGCAGAAGTATTGGGCTTCTCTCTGTGTGTCTGTGTGTCTGTGTCAAATTGTCGCCAGGTGAAGAGTGCGAGCAGGTAAAGGCGTGAGAGCACGTTGAGGGAACCTTGGCAAAGATTTTTGGGGGGGAGATGCAGGGGATATGTCCACCTCAATATTTCGAAGAGGTAGGTTTGTCCCCCCTCAAAAAATATGAAAGATAACCCACTTCCGAAAAGAGGTGAAAAATAACTCTTCAGGGGGCTCAAAACACGACTACTTGTGCTACTTGTAACAGGAGCGTGAAAAATAAAGATGTGATTTCTTGTGATTTCATGTAGAATTAAACTTTGGAGCTTCTGGATTTAGGTCTCATTCTCTTAAGGTGCTGACACACCAACCCGATTATCGGCCGTTGGACAGTCTGGCGAGGTCGGTGACCCGAGTCTGTTTGGTGTGTTCCGTGCTGTCGTCATTCGGAGGAGCCGTCGGCGTTCATTTGGGCCGATTTGACTTGTTGAATCGGCCAGTGGGCAGTCGGACTCAATGACCAATTACCGCAAATGACGAGCGGTATGAGCGTGACGAACGCCTCTCAAAATCTGACGAAAATCTTTTAAACTGACGTTTGTCTATCTGAAATGAAGACAGATTCAGCAACTGCACGGCCTATTTCTCGCTTAAAATGTTTTCAGAAACACGTTTCGGTGAACTATTTTCGTAAAATATGAGCTGGTATTCTCAACGAGCCGCCATTATGGTCTGTTTTGAAATTCGGGAGAAGCCAGACCCACGTGACGCGTTCGTCCAATCACCTGCCGGTTTTAACTTTGTGGGCGACAATACATATTAGCGCCGCCTGCTGTTACGGAGACCTATTACGTCTCGCGCACATGCAGAACGTACGCTCAACTCGGCGTCTCTTCGGTGTGTTCTGAGGGACTTTTTTGACCAACTCGGGGAGACTGATCAGTCCGACTGCCTTTTCTGCCGACAGTCGGTCGTCGGGTTGGTGTGTCAGAGCCTTTACATGTGTTGTTGAGATGAACATAAATCCTAAGAGAATCATCCCAAAACACGTTTTGAGTATGCAGAAAGTTTTGAACAACACAAGAGAATAATAATTTCCTTTACATAAATATAGACATTTGCAACATAAATTGATGTTGAAACTAAACCTACGCCCTTGCAGGGAACAACACGCTGGAACCTGCTCCATCAACATGCATTGTAACAATCATATTCAAGTATAAACTGTGTTGTACCCGACTGTACAATAAAGTCTCAGAGTGGAAATCCCCTTCACTTGTTGTCTGTCTGATCTATAATGTTATTGATCTGTGTGACGGCCGCAGAATTATCAACAGTGATCATTACCGAAAATCATAAAACATCTTGTTTATATCTTCATGTGTTCATCCAGTCTGATCGCACAGACACAGTATGTATATATATATATATAGATACAGATATATATATATATCAGCCATATTTATATATTTATAATATGACTATATATTTATATAAAGTTATATATAGTCTGTAGAATGATGGACCCATGGATGTACAACTATCAATGGATTACTTTGATACTGAAGAAAAGTTTTTTTTTTAAATGTCTCTAGGATTATCATGCTCATGTGGTGCATATTCCTAAATAAAGTTATATTTCAAGAACCTCCAAGAAACCTGGGCCAGGTAGTTCTAGGATCAGACCTTTATGGGGGCTCAGCCCCTAATGAGAATGTGTTACGGATAAAGGCTTGAGGCTTGAGCCCCCCTAAAAAAGGGTCTAAAATCGCCCGTGGTTCCAGTGCAGAAGCACTGGCTGGTTTCTGGGAACGTGGAGGCATCAGGGGCAGCAACAACACACAGGGCACGTATTAATCAAACTTCTCAAAAGTGCCATATTAGTGCTGAGAATTCATGAAATGTACTCCTACTTTCAAACTTAAGTATAAAAGCTCTTACTGTCCCAGTTATTTCAGACAGCTCCAGAGGTCTCTCCAGTGGTTAGGAGTTGTCAGTCGGGGCTTGTGATGGCACTGAGGAGACAGAGACATGCGCCAAGAGAGGAGGAATGTTTTTGAAATTATTGTCAAATGTATGTTGAATGTAAACTCCTCATAGGAATTTCACCATTCAATTAAATAAAGGAAACCTATTCAGTGATTGGTCCATGCCTATATCGTCATCCAAACTCCTGTTTGTGGCACAGGAAAGCGTCATAAATCATCTCTATGACTGACGCTTAAGATATACTCCTACACTTCACTTAAATTACGACTGAGATGCCTGATAACTTACTTTTAAGCGCAGCTTTGAGCCAAGGTTTTTTTTTTACTCTTAAGTCAATTCTTAGCAGTGTTGTTGTGAGTAATTCTCAGAGGCTTGATAAATACTAGCCCAGAGCTGTGAAGAAAAGGTGCAGAAAAAGTCAGAAGTTTATGACTCCATCTTGTGGCCATTCTGCATCTTCACAGACATTATATACTTTTTAATTTACATACTATTTGATCTCCTATGTTGAGAAGCTGTGAAGTTGTTATCTTCCATTGGCCGAATTGTGCTGCACATTTTAACTGTTGAAAGTTGCTGGAAAAGTTAAAATTGCTTAAAGATCTTTCAAAGTAAATCTTGACAGTCCTCTGGGTTTTAGATTGTCATTCTTCAACAGAGGTGTCTGCCTCCCGGACTTTAACACCGGATCCAACGGAACACTTTCTGTCAGATGTTATTACCCTGTCCAATTCCATTCCATTGCCAAGCCCATGCGTCCTCAGACAGGAGGCTGAGGAACCCATTCAGGAGACAAAGGAAACACAGTAAGGCCCTAGGTCCTGACTGCATGCCCACCTATTCTACTGAACTTTTATTGAATATGTTTAGTAACACCTGCGCTTTTCCCCTTATTGTGACACTGAGAGTTATTATTGACTTGTCAGCACAGCCTCCTATTTAGTAGTCTTGCTTTGCCAGACCTTCCTCCACAGCTGCGAAGGAAGGTCTGGCTAGACCACCCAGCATTCTGGGATGGGAGAAAAAAACGTGCTCTGGTACATTGGCATTTCTTTAAACCAATCACAATCGTCTTGGGCCGGTGCCTCTGCAAAATAGCCTCAGGAAGGAACTTGTTTTGGTGGAACGTGTGTACGTTTAAAAGTAGTTTTAGTCGTGCGAGAGAAAACTCAGATTGGACAGATAGTCTAGCTAGCTGTCTGGATTTACCCTGCAGAAATCTGAGGAGCAGTTAACCATAGTCCTCAGAAATCCACCGGAGTTTAGAACGCCAACACAAAGAAAGCCCAAGGCAATGGATATCCGGCCTAAATTAGTGAAATCCGGCAGAATTTCCGTCAGCAACGGAGCACTCCCGGAAGTGGAACGTCGATGATATAGACTAACTATTCATTTATACTATTTAACTATGCAAATGCATTGAAACAGCACTGTAACAAATCATGTAGGATAGTCTATGAAAAACAACAATATAAGGTTTACAGCAGGAATATAGAACCCCAAACATACAGAGACCAAAAAATGTAAACGCAATATGTTGTTCCTAGTCAGGGTCGTAGGCAGAATTTAGAGATGCTGAGGTCATAAATCCAACAAAGATTATTTTTTTGTCATTTAAAATCAGTTCTATGTTTCCAATAGTGTTCTCTTCTCTGACAGGGACACATTCTGATGGGGAAATGTGTTTGAAATTGTTGAATTTATTCATTTAGCATAGGTACTGTAGCCTTAGTCTTTAAAATTCAAATTTAAAGACACTAAGTCTAAATGACATTGGTATCCAGCTTATAAAACACATTCTCTATAACGTTAAACTGTACACTGTAGTTTAGATATCCTAATTATCGGACAAAAGAGGTAGAGGACGTTCAAACCGTTCAAAGTACTGCAGTCTGAACAGTATGAGCTTTTATTTTGAAAGACCGACAGCCGGCAGCGTTATCTTGTTTGTCACTACCTCCGCTGAGCCGTGAGCACTGGACGTAGTCGGATTGGAGGTGAAAGAGAAGATTGCAACATAGCAGTTAATAAGGGGAGGATCTGTGCACCGAGCGGCACAGTGAAAGCGCAACAACATTAGCAGTGGAAAGTTTACTGGGACTCAGTTCAGCGGAAGTGGAGCTCGAGCAAAGTCAGTTTGCACAACAGGTGTCAGTAGTTGTGTTGGCTCCCTGTTTCCAGCCTCTGAAGTGGTTCAGACAAAGTGAGTAGAAAACTTTCGTCGGTTAGAAGGGTAACAACATGTCAAACCTCCGACCCAGACTGTGTGTGCTGGAGAAAGGATCCAGCGGCTACGGGTTCCACCTGCACGGGGAGAAGGGCAAGACCGGGCAGTTTATCAGGCTCGTGGAGCCCGACACTCCCGCCTCCGTGGCCGGGCTTCTGGCGGGCGACCGCCTAGTGTTCGTGAATGGAGAGAGCGTGGAGGGCGAGAGCCATCAGCAAGTGGTCGCCAGGATACGGTCCACAACCGGGGCTCTGGAGATTATCGTGGTGGACGACGAGACGGCTGAGCTGCTGAAGAAACACAACCTGCAGTGCCGGAAAGAGTTCGTCACGGAGGGGATTCCCCTGCCCGGGGGGGACAGCGACTCTGACCGCGGGGACTCACAGAGCAACGGTACCCCGAGGGAGTCCAGCCCTGCCCCGCCTGAGAACGGGGATGCTTCCTCGGAGAGCTCGGACAGGTCGGGGAGGCTGAGTGTCAGCTCCAGCACCAAGGTACAGCAAAACACAGCTACTTACTACACACTTCACATAGTGAATCCTGGACATATCATTCAATTCTGTTCTATTCTATTCTATTATTACATTGCTTGACCAAACATACAAAGCACCAGACATTATGAGGCAAACGCCCATGCTGACTAAATGGGTGTCAGCCTGAATTAGTTTCTGCTTTTAGACTTTCATGAATCGTTTCTAAGACCTTGAGAACAGTCAGTTGAAAGGCTGTCTGTTAACCAGCTGCTAACCCCTTGACCTGTGAATAGGAGTGGGCCTCATGGATACAATCTTCTATCATGTAATCTTGCAGTAGCCACGCAGTATTATAATGTTGTAACATTGTTGGCCTTTGGATCAGTGTGTGTTAGAGTACAAAACACCCTCGGCCTCAACTCAAGGTCCACTTACTTTTATGTTGCTTCACTTTCAAATTTGATCCACAATCAGTTTCTTAATTGAGGAACAGTTTGTTGGAAAACTATCCAGACAGAAATGTCCATTTTTGGCTAATAAAATAATTTCTCACATTCATGCAAAAATCCTAAAAATAAATAAATAAATGAACATTGCCAAATCGTCAGCCAAACTGCAAGTGCCCCTGATTTATATCTTCTTATCTGATCTGAGGCCAGCCCTGCCTCTGAGCTGCAAAGGTTATGTGAAATACATTCCCTATCAAGTAGAGTTTTTCCGATTCCGATACAGCCTAAAATTCAGCGATCAGGGACAAATCTATGCAAAATGTGTATGTGTCTTGCTCAGGGACACATTGGTTGATGTATCGCAGTGGGAATCAAACCTGGATCTCCCACCCCAAAGGCATGTGTCATACCCACTGCGCCATCACCACCATTTCTTAGTTTTTTTTCTGTTATGTCTAACTGTCGAAGTAGCTAATGAAAGAAAGTTGTGTGGCATTCATTCTCTGTATGTATTTGTTCATGTTTTACAAAGGGTTTAACCTGAGCCAGGCCATACAACAATGATAGCAATCGTGTCACAGCCATACAGCGTTGGTAGTATACAGCTGTATATTTTTTTAACACTCTGGGATCAGATCGGTACTCACTCTTGGCCGATTCGCAAATTCGGGGATAGGAATCCGTATCGGAAAGGAAAAAATGCAACATCTCTACTATTAAGTAGCCACTCACTGTGCCAGTGAGGCTATATGCTAAGACACAGCCCAGTGAAATGTGCCAGGCCTCTACTCATTCCTGTTGAACAGAGTCTTTGTCATATTAATGTCTGTCAGTCTCTCCGCTTCAGGTTTGGCTTGTCGGACCAGAGGCTTAGTCACATTGATGCCTGTCAGCCAGACAGGGCATACTTTTTTTTACTCTCTTATTATGATTGGACAGGCTGTTGGGAGATAAGAATTGACATAATAGGATAAAAATAGTGCAGGTCTACGTGCACCACAATTTGAGATTTTCTGAATGAGCTTTGTTGATGGTACTCGCACAAAGAGCTCAATTAGCAACAATACTAGTGATCTGATGCCCTGACTGGGACTGAGACCTTCCACTACATCACCATTTGAATTACTTTGACATGTTTCCTTCCTTGGATTACCATAATCCCAACCCTTTGAAAGAACAGGCTCTTGTTGTCTGTTATAAAAAATACATTTGTAAGGGTGTTCATGGCAAAAGCACGGCAAGATGTTGTAGGCTATGTAACTGTTTTAGCCAGCGCAAAGTCTGTGCCCTGATTTAAAAAAATCTCCTAATTGTGGAGGTGTTTGTGTGTGTGGAGCTCTGAGGATAGGAAGTGGTTTTTATTCGGGGCTTATAAAAATAATAGGATACTTGGTTATTTTTAAGAAACAAGTTTCAGCAACAAAACAACATGACTGGTAGTGATTTGGTGTTTTTCATGGATACGCCTACATTGTAAAGTCATACTTAAATATATATATATATATATGTGTATATATATATATGTGTGTGTATATATGTGTATATATATATGTATGTGTATAAATATATGTATATATATGTATATATGTATATATGTATATGTGTATATATATATATATATATATATATATATATATATATGTATATGTACAGTGGTGTGAAAAAGTGTTTGCCCCCTTCCTCATTTCCTGTTCCTTTGCATGTTTGTCACACTTAAGTGTTTCGGAACATCAAACCAATTTAAACAAAAGTCAAGGACAACACAAGTAAACACAAAATGCAACTTGTAAATGAAGGTGTTTATTATTAAAGGAGAAAAAAAATCCAAACCATCATGGCCCTGTGTGAAAAAGTGATTGCCCCCCCCTTGTTAAAACATACTATAACTGTGGTTGTCCACACCTGAGTTCAATTTCTCTAGCCACACCCAGGCCTGATTATTGCCACACCTGTTCACAATCAAGGCATCACTTAAATAGGAGCTGCTTGACACAGTAAGGTCCACCAGAAGATCCTTAAAAGCTACACATCATGCCGAGACCCAAAGAAATTCAGGAACAATTGAGAAAGAAAGTAATTGAGATCTATCAGTCTGGAAAGGGTTATAAAGCCATTTCCAAAGCTTTGGGAATCCAGTGAACCACAGTGAGAGCCATTATCCACAAATGGCGAAGACATGGAACAGTGGTGAACCTTCCCAGGAGTGGCCGGCCGCCCAAAAATTACCCCCAAGAGCGCAGCGACGACTCATCCAAGAGGTCACAAAGACCCCACAACAACGTCCAAAGAACTGCAGGCCTCACTTGCCTCAGTTAAGGTCAGCGTTCATGCCTCCACCATCAGGAAAAGACTGGGCAAAAATGGCCTGCATGGCAGAGTTCCAAGGAGAAAACCACTGCTGAGCAAAAAGAACATCAAAGCTTGTCTCAATTTCTCCAGAACACATCTTGATGATCCCCAAGACTTTTGGGACAACATTCTGTGGACCGATGAGACAAAAGTGGAACTCTTTGGAAGGTGTGTGTCCAAGTATATCTGGCGTAGAAGGAACACTGCATTTCATAAAAAGAACATTATTCCAACTGTAAAATATGGTGGTGGTAGTGTGATGGTCTGGGGCTGTTTTGCTGCTTCAGGACCTGGAAGACTTGCCGTGATAAAAGGAACTATGAATTCTGCTGTCTACCAAGAGATCCTGAAGGAGAATGTCCGACCATCTGTTCGTGTACTCAAGCTGAAACGAACTTGGGTTCTGCAGCAGGACAATGATCCTAAACACACCAGCAAGTCCACCACCGAATGGCTGAAGAAAAACTAAATGAAGACTTTGGAGTGGCCTAGCCAAAGTCCTGACCTGAATCCTATTGAGATGTTGTGGTATGACCTTAAAAAGGCCGTTCATGCTCGAAAAACCCTCTAATGTAACTGAATTAGGACAATTCTGCAAAGATGAGTGGGCCAAAATTCCTCCAGGACGCTGTAAAAGCCTCATTGCACGTTATCGCAAACGTTTGGTTGCAGTTGTTGCTGCTAAGGGTGGCCCAACCAGTTATTAGGTTTAGGGGGCAATCACTTTTTCACACAGGGCCATGATGGTTTGGATTTTTTTTCACCTTTAATAATTAACACCTTCATTTACAAATTGCATTTTGTGTTTACTTGTGTTGTCCTTGACTATTGTTTAAATTGGTTTGATGTTCCGAAACACTTAAGTGTGACAAACATGCAAAGGAACAGGAAATGAGGAAGGGGGCAAACACTTTTTCACACCACTGTATGTGTATGTGTATATGTGTATATGTGACAACTATATGCTGCTCCTAAAGACAACTGAGAAAGAAAAGAAACTGCAGGTAGTAAAATACGCAGCCGAAAAATGGTAATCGAGCAGCAGAATGAAAGTTTGGAGTGATTGAGAAACTTGTGAGGGACTGGCGAAAAGGTTAGTCTTACTGCAATGAAGAAAACAAAGAAAGCTAGTCGCGCTGTAATCCAGATGGCCAGAGCTGGAGGAAGGAGTCCACAGATGGGTGCTTGAACAACGTGCTGCTGGGAGAGGCTCGTCAACAGTGCAGCTACGTTACGTTAACATACCGGACACCTACCGTATTCAGCCCTTTGTTCTGTGTGCTGTTGTGTAGTTTAATAACTTGCCTTTCCAGATTAAATGTCTGTTCTTGGTCTTGGATTTTGTGAAATAAATTTCTAAATAAATGCGACTTATAGTCCAGTGCGACTTATATGTTTTTTTCCTCTTCATGACACATTTTTTGACTGATGCGACTTATACTCCGGAGCGACTTATAGTCCGGAAAATACGGTAAATGTTACATTGCTTGTAAGGGAATAACAGGTTTAATAGGCGAACCGGCTTTAAAACAGTCAACCTAGGGGATTCCCTGAGAGCAGCTCAAGTAGTTTAAAAACAGAAATTGAATAAATAGAAATTATGATGTGATTTAAATGAATATATCGGCTGTAACACCTGAAGACTACATGTCGCAATTATGTAAGAGTGTGTGCGAACTAGTTAGCAAGAGCACCCAGAAGTCTAAACAGGCAGCTAAAAGGAAAAAATAAATAGAAATAGTAGAAATAGATAAAAGGAATGACTAATGACAAAGCGGATGGTAACCACTTCCTTAAGTTAGCAGCTAACACTAGCGCTACCGCTGTACTGTACTGACCAGGGCCTGAAGTTAACTTTTTTGACCACCAGTCACAGTGGCAGGTGGATTTAAAAATCCACCTGCCACTGTGACTTTTTACCAGCCAGTTTTTTTTTTTTGCCTCCATAAAGGTGAAAAAACAGGAATTGCTGTGTCTCTGCCCCGTACCCTGCTTACTGATAGTTGCGCGTCTGAATCGCTCAATTCTCATTGGCTACCTGCCAATGTGGCAGGTAGATTGACAGTGTTACCCGCCAATTGCAAAATTCACCCGCATTTGGCGGGTGGTCGGGTGTTAATTTCATGCCCTGGTACTGACTAATGACTGGCTCATGGATGTATTCAGAGAACTGGATACAGTGTTCGGCGGGAAGCCCCGTACGTTCCAATGAGAGTGCTCAAAAGCGAATAAAGCAAACCTGGAGCTCGGCTCTTCCGCGTTGACTGGCCCATGACGTCACGATGGACATGCCAGCAACAGTTTGGTTGTGTTGTCATAGCAACCGGTAGCAACAAGCTCGTTCATGAGCTCCTCTCTCGTGTCTCTTACAAGTGGCGAACTCATGAACTCGCCGTTTCATTGTCTAAAATATTCATTCAGTATTCACTAACGTTAAACATTGTGTTTTCGTTGTTCCTGATCGTTTACATGCTTATCTAAATAAACGATGGATGTATTTAGACAACCAAGGAGATGTAATCATTATGTCGTACTACTAGCTGCTAGCTAGCGCTAGCTATTAAGGTTAGCCTGCAGTTTCGTGAACAGGGCTCATCCATGGCTTCATCCCTCAACCACGTTACAAGCTTTACAGCATACAGCCCTCGAGAGAACCAAGGCGATGTAATCACTATGTCTGTAGTAACGTTATGTAGGCATATAGCTAATTATGGTATTATCGTTCTCTTAATACATCCATGCTAGCTACCGCTAATAGCTACGAGCCGATAGCCCCGCCAGTTTGGGAAACGCTTCATACATGACGTTACATCTACGTTACAGGCTTTACAGCATACATACATCCCTCGGGTGTATCATAAGATAATACCATGGACGTATTAATAGAACACATGG
This sequence comes from Sander vitreus, assembly GCF_031162955.1. Classification (NCBI taxonomy): domain Eukaryota; kingdom Metazoa; phylum Chordata; class Actinopteri; order Perciformes; family Percidae; genus Sander; species Sander vitreus. The sequence continues at coordinate 24,383,487 of NC_135875.1, read as the reverse complement.
TGAATTACAAACATTAGCTATATCCATTATTACAGCTACAGGACCTCGGGAGAACAGTCCCGTGGGTCTGCTCGCGTCCATTATGCGCGTTCGTCATACCTAGTTTAATAACTCTGGATTCGGCTACTAGTAAATGTTAAAAACGTGACGTTTTAAACAAGGACCCTTTTAATTGTTCGGGCTGGTTAGTTGATGTACCCCAAAAAAAATTATCCGCTGAAATATAGACGTTTCTTTCGCCATGCAAAGTCTATGTGAAAAGTCTTTCTGGGCCATGGGGTGCAGTACCACCGTTATCCGCTATGCCCATGGTGGCTTTTAGACATGGCGCTCTTCCTGGGGGCTTGCTATAGTTAAGGATATATGAAGCGACATCATGATACAGAAACCTACATCAGGTCACGTGGGGAAAAGTTTTAAGAAGGGCTTGGGAACCTGCATTTTGACGCTAAAACATACTTTGACCAAAATGGGAATATTTAGATTTGAATACATAAGGAACACTACTGGGAAGCTACAGAATATCAAAAAAAACAAACAAAAATGAATAAGGCCAGCTCTGAGTTAACATCAGGCCTAAGTCACTGGGAATTATTTTTGAATATATTTTAAGACGTTTTTCAAACGGTTGGAAACATAGAAGTAATGCTTGTCTGCTTTTAGCACTGACTTACACACCCCCAACCGGCACCGTCAGACACCGCCTACCAAGAGTCTGGGTCTGCCGAGGTTTCTTCCCGAAAGGGAGTTTTTCCTCGCCACTGTCGCAATAGCTACCGCTAATGCTTGCTCTTGAGGGAATTATTGTAATTGTTGGGGCTTTGTAAATTATAGAGTGTGGTCTAGTCCTACTCTATCTGTAAAGTGTCTCGAGATAACTCTTGTTATGATTTGATACTATAAATAAAACTGAATTGAATTGCAAAACTTAATGTAGGGCCCTATGGAATCTGTCTAAATTCTCAATTTCACGATTCAGTCCATGATTCTGTGATCACAGAAACTGTTGTGCTCTACATTAATGTAGCAGTCAGTCTGTGACTAGCTCCAGCCCGGCCCTCGTACATTTTTTTTTTTTTTTTAAAAGACCGAACAAAATACAAAATAACTTTTTTTTCTCCTACATTATGCCCCTTTTCTAGTGTTATACATTGGGATGTCTAGATCTCTGTCTCGTTCTGTGTAGGTGGCTCATGCCCCATCACTAATACTCTAATAAGTGAAAAAGCCAGGCTGGCTGACTGGGATGCTGCAACCCTCCAGCTACATTCCTCCTTGATGGGAAACTTGGCAGAGCCTGACTGATGGTCTTGTACTGGCCTCTGATAGCTGCCTCTCAGTGGGATACACTTGTGGGCTGGCCAATGATGATATGAAAGTAGCCCTGCTAAGCACAACCATGGTTACGCTTCAAACAATTAGGACTGGGTATCGTTTTTTTTTTTTTAATACAATTTTTATAAAACAAAAATGAATTACAGCATTACACATTACGGCACAAATCTCTGTATTTATGTTCCAGCTCCTACTACGTGAGCCGTCTCTGTGTAACGTGGAGTTTTTCCTGCGTGTCTCTACGACGTGTAACGTTAGACAGCCAATCACAGACATTATTAGATCTTGGTAGAAGTGTCACTGGCTCCCTGACGCTGATGCGATTTGCTCATTAGGTATTGAAATTGGGTATTAAATGACGAGGCGTTTTTCGATACTCGATACTTTAGAGGCAATTCGGTCGGGGCCTAAAAAGTGTTGGATTCTGTACCTAACCCTACACACAATAGCTCCTTTCAAGCGATTGTCTTTGGTTAGACTTGGTATTGCTCTCCAGGGCTCAGTCACCAAACGTTTTCACACTAAATTAAACAAAATCCTGGTGGTGATAGTCTTGGCAAAAACTTGGATATCTAATACTTTAGAGATCGCTTTTTCCCGGAAGATGAAAGCATGAACTGAATGAGCATGTCATCATATTATGGTAACATCCTGGCCTCCGGCGACTCCGCGCTCCACCACACGGAGGGCCTTCTTTTGGTCACCATAGAGATCTCCAGCAGCAGAAAGAGGCTTTGTCCACAGTGTTTGCATGAGGAGAAAGGCTTGTGGGCCAGGGAGGAAAGGAGAGAGGACTCTCACGCCTCAACAAGGAGGCCACGCTGACCCTGAAATACCTACACCCTCACTTAACACACTGTCAGTAGGGCTGGGGGGGTGGGCCAGAGGGTGCTGGCCACAGGATGAAAAAGCAATTTGTTCTGTACAAAATGTCAAACACATGATGAAATAATAGGAGCCTAAATGAATGTGTGTTAAATAGGGCTGGGTACCGAATTCAATACTTTTTAGGCACCGACCGAATTGCCTCTAAAGTATTGAGTATCGAAAAATGCCTCGTCATTCAATACCCAATTTCAATACCTTTTTTTTTTTTTTTTAAGGAGTAAATCTCATCAGCGTCAGTGAGCCAATCAGCATGCAGCATGCTTCTACCAAGATCGAATAATGTCTGCGATTGGCTGTCTAACACGCAGGAAAAACTCTACGTTACACAGAGACGGCTCACGTAGTAGGAGCTGAAAAATATAGAAAAAGATTTGTGCCGTAACGTGAAATGTTGTGTAAAATTAGTATCGTAAGATTTAAGGAGGTTCTTGACCAAAATAAAAAGGTTGATGCTAGGGCTGCACAATATTTTTTGTTTCTATGAGCGATAGTCACATCGACATCGCAGGACGTGCGACATCGCAGGACGTGCGATTAACTCTACAACTTTTTTTGCTGCTTGATAGAAAAGTATACTGTCACTGTTCTCCTTTTACATGATTTTTACCGGCCGAGCCTTCCCCTTTTAAGACAGGTGGCCAACATGTGGATGTGACGTAACGTTAGTCCGACGGGGTTTGTTATGGGAAGTAAGTGAGGCCCTCCTGTGTGTAGAAAAGTACCGTAAGCTGCAGCTGCCACGGACACAGTGACTTCTCCCGGCCAGTTTTCCCCGCAGAGTTGCCAGAAAGCTGCTTCCAGCCAGGCTAAAGCTAATATAGTTAGCCGTAAGAACTAAGGCGTCTGTCCCAACCGAGGGAATGAGCGAGCATCCAGAAAGCGTACCTCCTAAGGGGAGATTTTGATGCTAACAAGCCATCACCTTCCGCTAACATTCCATTGACTCCCATTCATTTTGGCGTCACTTTGACAGCGAATAACTTTACATCTGAAGCGTTTAAAGACTCTATTTGTCCATTGTTTATTTCTAAAGAAACACGACAATGTATAAAAGGCTCCATTACCTTGTACCTCACGTTATTGCCCACGTGGCAGTCGTTTTTGTAAAAATAGGCTAACGATTGTGTCATAACCACGCAACTTTCTGTCGCACAGTAGAGGAATTACCGTACAGTACAGGAGAAGCTCGCAGGCAATCGGGGGGACGTGGAAGCATACAGTCAAGGGAGAAGCCCACAGAGAGTCTGTGCCTATGTTATCTCCTTACATATACCTATTGGGTATGAATTCGTATCACAAGTTCTTGAATATTATTTTACATAACTACTTAATATTATGCATTAACTTAATATGGCGTACTGGCGTTTTATTTTTAAATAAATAAATATTATGCAAAATGACAAAATAATAAATCAGAATACTTGCTCCTACGCTCATGGACGGCTCCTACTCACGCTCTCTGTCTCTGGAAGATTGGGAATGATTGAGATTTCTCTTGGCACAGCTAACAGAAGACTTCCAACTTTCAGACAGGTTGCTCACGTCACATCTACATCGCTCAGCCGTCACCGGAAACGTGCTTCTAATTGACTTCACTGGTCTCCGTCGAAGCCTATGGCGTCGCTGTGTCCACTTTTACTGTCTTATGGTCCAAACTAGCGTTACGGTTCGGAGCCGGGAAGCTGGAAACATAACACTAATCTACAACAGGTGTCTGTGTCTGATATAACGTCATTTACGCTGATTTAAGTCTTCTTGGATACACAGACAACCACCAATCACAATCAACGATGATGATCAATTTATCAAACGAACAAAGCTAGGCCCCGCTACTCGACCATATTCATATCATTGACTTCATCCTGGATTCATAGTATTATATGAACACAATGGTGTCATGTCAGTCAACCAGTGTATTTAAATACCTCATTTCCCTCTCTAAAATCACTTCAGAAGAGTAGTCACAGGCTTACTTGCTTTGGTGTTAAGCATTACAGTTCAACAAAGAGTGGCTCACATTTCAGTTCACAATTATTTTCTACGTAGATGCACTCCCCTACAAAATCACCGCAGTAGTCAAGAATGATTTATTATTTCCAAATAGAGCTGTTATGTCATCTTGTAAAAATGTCTTTTTTTCATATTGCAATAATATATCGTGGTGGGGGGAATGTCAGCTTTTTCCATTATCGTGCAGCCCTAGTTGATGCCATTTAAACTCCATTGGGTTCTCATTTGGCGAGGATACAGACTCTTTATGTTTGCCCTGTTGCCTTTTTCCACCCTGTGTGTTTCGTGCTTCCACTCCCTGTTTGCAGGTACAGAACATCCCAAGACTTTGAACCTCCGTCTCAAAATGACTTCTTCAGTGTTTTACAGCATCTCTTATCGCTCAGCTCATATAAGCCTGGGAAAGAACGATTATTCGGGCACTTTATTGATTTAAGAGAAGTGAACGCTATAAATCAAGATTACAGTCAATATACTCGCAGTTACTAACGTTCCATTGTCAGAATGTCTGTAGGTTTATTATGACAGCAATAGATTCGAGACAGGTTTGGTTCTGCACCTGCATGACTTGTTCAGTGCAGAAGTTGCAACCAATCGGTATAATATTTTGTCTCAGTGTAATATTGAAGCATTTTGCAGTTTTTATAGTGCTGAAATGGCGTCTGTGCATACAATACCCGATACAGATTGATGTGCAATAGCTAATATCGGCCTTTATCGGCCCAGTCCACAGTTAATTGCCTGTTTTGATAATTGATTAACCCTTTAAGTTGAAGTTGAAATGTCTTTAATGTCCCCACAGGGCAATTTGGTTCACAACAGATAGCCAACACATACACATTCGCTCAAAAACACATAAAAACATGAGATACTAGATAGATAAGAGCATAAATACACATATACACTATACGCAAATAAATGGAAAAAAAAAGAAAAAAGTGCTGTGACATGGTCAGGGATGGCAGATGACCTATAGTTTGTTGAGAAACCCAACAGCTGATGGTACAAATGATCTCAGGTATCTGTTAGACCTGGCACGTTTCCGAAAGGTATACCTCCTTCCTGATGGTAGGAGGCAAAACTCAGAGTGTAGACGGTGAGTGATGTCAGCCAGAATGGCCGTTGCTCTCTGCGTGGCTCTGGCCTCATACACATACCCAATGCTGTTGAGGTCAGTGTCAATTATTTTCCGACATATATTTACAGTTTTTCCCAGTCTGTTTTTGTTGATTACACTCAAATTACCAAACCAGCAGATCATAGCAAAGGTTAGAATCGACTCAGCAAAGGATGAATAAAGAGTTTTCAGAAGTGATGTGTTAACATTAAACCCCTTCAGTTTCCTTAAAGAAAACCAGTCTAAGTCACGTTTCAAGCCAAAATGCCAAACATATGCTGGTTCCAGCCTTTCGAATGTTAGGATCTTTGCTGCTTTTCTAATATTATGGTGAATTAAAGATCTTGTTTTGGACTGTAAGTTGGACAACTCAACACCATGTTTTTTTTTTTTTTAAGGGTTAATGAAACCTTTATTACGCAATTATTAACATTTCTTAGATATTTAAAGAGAGAGGGGCAGACATGCAGTAAATCGCCCGACTCATATGGTGCGCACGCTCTAACGGGTAAGCTAAGGTGAGCAGGTGGAATGAGGACTGCATGTGGTCAATGTTGATAAAATGGAGATGAAAAATGATGGCTAAATACAGTATTTTACAACACGTTTAAGACTGCTCTTGTTTTTTAATTTTTAACTTCATCACTTGCACATCAATGCCGGTAAACGCTGTGTAACGCTAAACGGCCAATCGCAAACATTATTAGATCTTGGTAGAAGCATGCTGCATGCTGATTGGCTCACTGATGCTGATGGGATTTGCTCCTTTGGTATTGAAATTGGGCATTGTGTGACGAGGCATTTTTCAATACTCGACACAATTCGCTCGGTGCCTAAAAGGTATTGAATGGGGTACCCAGCCCTAAGGCGGACTATTGCAGTGTTTCTGTAAGTTATTGATAACTTGTGGGTTGAATTGTACATCACTACTGTGTTGCCCCCGCCCACCCCCCCACCCCTGCCACTGATTCGCTTCTTCTACCCGGAAAAAAGTCTTTGTTAGTCCATAACTGACTGACAGCTACAGTGGGGCAAAAAAGTATTTAGTCAGCCACCAATTGTGCAACTTCTCCCACTTAACAAGATGAGAGAGGCCTGTAATTTTCATCATAAGTACACTTCAACTATGAGAGACAAAATGAGAAAAAAAAAATCCAGAAAATCACATTGTAGGATTTTTAATGAATTTATTTGCAAATTCCTCGGGAAAATAAGTATTTGGTCACCTACAAACAAGCAAGATTTCTGGCTCTCACAGACCTGTAACTTCTTCTTTAAGAGGCTCCTCTGTCCTCCACTTGTTACCTGTACTAATGGCACCTGTTTGAACTTGTTATCAGTATAAAAGACACCTGTCTGAATTTATTTGCAAATTATGGTGGAAAATAAGTATTTGGTCAATAACAAAAGTTCATCTCAATACTTTGTTATATACCTTTTGTTGGCAATGACAGAGGTCAAACGCTTTATGTAAGTCTTCACAAGGTTTTCACACACTGTTGCTGGTATTTTGGCCCATTCCTCCATGCAGATCTACTCTAGAGCAGTGATGTTTTGGGGCTGTCGCTGGGCAACATGGACTTTCAACTCCCTCCAAAGATTTTCTATGGGGTTGAGATCTGGAGACTGGCTAGGCCACCCCAGGACCTTGAAATGCTTCTTACGAAGCCACTCCTTCGTTGCCCGGGCGGTGTGTTTGGGATCATTGTCATGCTGAAAGACCCAGCCACGTTTCATCTTCAATGCCCTTGCTGATGGAAGGAGGTTTTCACTCAAAATCTCACGATGCATGGCCCCATTCATTCTTTCCTTTACACGGATCAGTCGTCGTGGTCCCTTTGCAGAAAAACAGCCCCAAAGCATGATGTTTCCACCCCCATGCTTCACAGTAGGTATGGTGTTCTTTGGATGCAACTCAGCATTCTTTCCCCTCCAAACACGACGAGTTGAGTTTTTACCAAAAAGTTCCATTTTGGTTTCATCTGACCATATGACATTCTCCCAATCATCTTCTGGATCATCCAAATGCTCTCTAGCAAACTCCAGACGGGCCTGGACATGTACTGGCTTAAGCAGGGGGACACGTCTGGCACTGCAGGATTTGAGTCCCTGGCGGCGTAGTGTGTTACTAATGGTAGCCTTTGTTACTTTGGTCCCAGCTCTCTGCAGGTCATTCACTAGGTCCCTCCGTGTGGTTCTGGGATTTTTGCTCACCGTTCTTGTGATCATTTTGACCCCACGGGGGGAGATCTTGCGTGGAGCCCCGGATCGAGGGAGATTATTAGTGGTCTTGTATGTCTTCCATTGTCTTATAATGGCTCCCACAGTTGATTTCTTCACACCAAGCTGCTTACCTATTGCAGATTCAGTCTTCCCAGCCTGGTGCAGGTCTACAATTTTGTTTCTGGTGTCCTTTGACAGCTCTTTGGTCTTGGCCATAGTGGAGTTTGGAGTGTGACTGTTTGAGGTTGTGGACAGGTGTCTTTTATACTGATAACAAGTTCAAACAGGTGCCATTAATACAGGTAACAAGTGGAGGGCAGAGGAGCCTCTTAAAGAAGAAGTTACAGGTCTGTGAGAGCCAGAAATCGTGCTTGTTTGTAGGTGACCAAATACTTATTTTCCCGAGGAATTTGCAAATAAATTCATTAAAAATCCTACAATGTGATTTTCTGGATTTTTTTTCTCATTTTGTCTCTCATAGTTGAAGTGTACCTATGATGAAAATTACAGGCCTCTCTCATCTTTTTAAGTGGGAGGACTTGCACAATTGGTGGCTGACTAAATACTTTTGTGCCCCACTGTATGTACTTATTAGCCACTGTTTAGAGCTTGTATTTATTCATTTATATATTTAAGTAACTTTTGGGTGTTGTGCTGTTTGGGTGTTTCCTCATTTATGATGGCGTTTCCGCAGCTTGGTTCCTGTTTTTAATGAATACATTTTTGTCGATTTTGGGGGGGTGGTAGTATTGTGTTATGTGTGCATATCTGTGTGTGTGTGTGAGAAACATCAGAAACATTACATTTAACTTACAGTAACTAACATTTGCAGTGTGTGTAATATAGTTTATGTCGATTTAGGGGTGGGTGAATGGGGGTGGAGGGGGGTAGTATTGTGTTATGTGTGTATATCTGTATGTGTGTGTGGGAGAAACATCAGAAACATTAACATTTAACTTACAGTAACTAACATTTGCAGTGTGTGTAATATAGTTACTAGTTAGTAGTTTTTAACAGTGGAGTTTCTTATGAACAATAGTCCATCCATCCATCTTCATCCGCTTATCTGGGGTCGGGTCGCGGGGGTAGCAGCTCCAGCAGGGGACCCCAAACTTCCCTTTCCCGGGCCACATTAACCAGCTCCGACTGGGGGATCCCGAGGCGTTCCCAGGCCAGGTTAGAGATATAATCCCTCCACCTAGTCCTGGGTCTCTCCCGAGGCCTCCTCCCAGCTGGACGTGCCTGGAACACCTCCCTAGGGAGGCGCCCAGGGGGCATCCTTACCAGATGCCCGAACCACCTCAACTGGCTCCTTTCGACGCAAAGGAGCAGCGGCTCTACTCCGAGCTCCTCACGGATAACTGAGCTTCTCACCCTATCTCTAAGGGAGACGCCAGCTACCCTCCTGAGGAAACCCATTTCGGCCGCTTGTACCCTGGATCTTGTTCTTTCGGTCATGACCCAACCTTCATGACCATAGGTGAGGGTAGGAACAAAAACTGACCGGTAGATTGAGAGCTTTGCCTTCTGGCTCAGCTCTCTTTTTCGTCACAACGGTGCGATAAATTGAATGTAATACCGCACCTGCTGTGCCGATTCTCCGACCAATCTCCCGCTCCATTGTCCCCTCACTCGCGAACAAGACCCCAAGGTACTTGAACTCCTTCACTTGGGGTAAGGACTCATTCCCTACCTGGAGAAGGCACTCCATCGGTTTCCTGCTGAGAACCATGGCCTCCGATTTAGAGGTGCTGATCCTCATCCCAGCCGCTTCACACTCGGCTGCGAACCGATCCAGTGAGTGCTGAAGGTCACAGGCCGATGATGCCATCAGGACCACATCATCTGCAAAAAGCAGCGATGAGATCCCCAGCCCACCGAACTGCAACCCCTCTCCACCCCGACTACGCCTCGATATCCTGTCCATAAATACTACAAACAGGATTGGTGACAAAGCGCAGCCCTGGCGGAGGCCAACTCTCACCTGAAACGAGTCCGACTTACTGCCGAGAACCCGGACACAGCTCTCGCTTTGGTCGTACAGAGATTGGATGGCCCTGAGAAGGGACCCCTCACCCCGTACTCCCGCAGCACCTCCCACAGTATCTCCCGGGGCACCCGGTCATACGCCTTCTCCAGATCCACAAAACACATGTAGACTGGTTGGGCATACTCCCAGGCTCCCTCCAGGATCCTTGCAGAGTAAAGATCTGGTCCGTTGTTCCACGACCAGGACGGAATCCGCATTGTTCCTCTTCAACCTGAGATTCGACTATCGACCGAACCCTCCTTTCCAGCACCTTGGAGTAGACTTTACCGGGGAGGCTGAGAAGTGTGATACCCCTGTAATTGGCACACACCCTCTGGTCCCCCCCTTTTTAAAAAAGGGGGAACCACCACCCCGGTCTGCCACTCCTTAGGCACCGTCCCCAGACTTCCACGCAATGTTGAAGAGGCGTGTCAACCAAGACAACCCCTCCACACCCAGAGCTTTAAGCATTTCTGGACGGATCTCATCAATTCCTGGGGCTTTGCCACTGTGGAGTTGTTTAACTACCTCAGCAACCTCCACCAGGGAAATTGATGCCAATCCCCCTCATCCTCCAGCTCTGCCTCTACCATAGAGGGCGATTAGTCGGATTTAGGAGTTCCTCAAAGTGCTCCTTCCACCGCTCCCTATTACCTCCTCAGTTGAGGTCAACAGCGTCCCCATCCTTACTGTACACAGCTTGGATGGTTCCCCCGCTTCCCTCCTGAGGTGGCGAACGGTTTTCCAGAAGTACCTTGGTGCCGACCGAAAGTCCTTCTCCATGTCTTCTCCGAACTTCTCCCACACACGCTGCTTTGCCTCTTTCACGGCAGAGGCTGCAGCCCTTCGGGCCCTTCGGTACCTTGCAACTGCCTCCGGAGTCGTCTGGGATAACATATCCCGGAAAGACTCCTTCTTCAGTCGGACGGCTTCCCTGACCACCGGTGTCCACCACGGTGTTCGTGGGTTACCGCCCCTTGAGGCACCCTAAGACCCTAAGACCACAGCTCCTCACCGCAGCTTCAGCAATGGAAACTTTGAACATTGTCCACTCGGGTTCAATGCCCCCAGCCTCCACAGGGATGCACGAAAAGCTCCGCCGGAGGTGTGAGCTGAAAGTCTGTCGGACAGGGGCCTCCTCCAGACGTTCCCAATTTACCCGCACTACCCGCTTTGGGCTTACCAGGTCTGTCCAGAGTCTTCCCCCCACCCCCTGACCCAACTCACCACCAGATGGTGATCGGTTGACAGCTCCGCCCCTCTCTTCACCCGAGTGTCCAAAAACATATGGCCTCAGATCAGATGAAACGATTATAAAATCGATCATTGACCTTTGGCCTAGGGTGCTCTGGGTACCAAGTACACTTATGAGCATCCCTATGTTCGAACATGGTGTTCGTTATAGACAATCCATGACTAGCACAGAAGTCCAACAACAAACAACCACTCTGGTTTAGATCAGGAGGCCGTTCCTCCCAATCACGCCTCTCCATGTGTCTCCATCATTACCCACGTGCGCGTTGAAGTCCCCCCCCAGCAGAACTATGGAGTCCCCGACTGGAGCCCCATGCAGGACTCCACTCAAGGTCTCCAAGAAGGCCGAATACTCTGAACTCTTGTTTGGTGCATATGCACAAAACAACAGTCAGAGTTTTCCCCCCACAACCCGCAGGCGTAGGGAGGCGACCCTCTCGTCCACCGGGTTAAACTCCAACGTAGCGGCGCTCAGCCAGGGGGCTTGTGAGTATCCCCCACACCCGCCCGGCGCCTCACACCCTGGGCAACTCCGGAGAAGAAAAGAGTCCAACCCCTATCCAGGAGTATGGTTCCAGAACCAAGACTGTGCGTAGAGGTAAGCCCCACCAGATCTAACCGGTAGCGCTCCACCTCCCGCACAAGTTCCGGCTCCTTCCCCCACAGAGAGGTGACATTCCACGTCCCCAGAGCCAGCCTCTGCTGCCCGGGTCTGGTCCATCGAGGCCCCTGACCTTCACTGCCACCCATGTGGCAGCGCACCCGACCCCAGCGGTTCCTCCCACAGGTGGTGGGCCCATGGGATGGAGGGATGTCCGCCACGTAGCTTTTTCGGGCTGTGCCCGGCCGGGCTCCGTGGCAAACCCGGCCACCAGACGCTCGCTGACGAGCCCTCCATCTGGGCCTGGCTCCAGACGGGGGCCCCGGGCTTCCTCCGGGCAGGGTCACTTCATCCCTTCCTCTTATGAACAATAGTGAGAAAAACAATTTTTTTTTGTTTTTTTTCACTCAGACCATCACTTGATGCCATTGCCTGCGGGCAACTTTCCATCAAATGGTTTTGTATTTCAGCTGCCATCCAAACCACACTCCATGAAAGAGCTGTTGGCATCATGTGACTGAAATCCTCACTGCTCCACTGTTTTCTTAGTGACATAGTCTAAATAAACACACACACAGCTACAAAATAGCCTGTTGGTTGCATAAGCTTCCCTTACAGTCCTTTTATGCTGAGTAATAGAGAACGTCTATTCATTCATTCACTTTTCAGCATTTTCCACTTAACCAAGGACAGGCTTGTGACACTGAGATGACAGGAGATTTTGACATCACTGCTGTGATCATGTTGACGGTGAAGTTAAGCTGTCCAATGACAGCCTGCAGATCTGTCAAGATTAAACGGGGATTATAATTACATTTGGTGCAAGCAAAGTCTCTCCTCCTCTCAAACTCCGAATGCATTTATGCTGAAGTTCCATATACGTCAAGCTTTGGGCTCAGCCTGCTTTCAGTCAGCAGTTGCTAAATTACGAATACAGCACGACCAAACAGATTGAGATGATTATGTGCATAGAGACGAGGGGGAAATAATAATAATAATAATAATACAGATAATCTTTGTCAAACATCTTGGCAAATTCTGTTAGTTTGGTGTCTGATTAAACCTTGTGAAGCTAAATAAATACTGTACGTTAAAAACAGATGAGTTAAAAAAAAAAAAAAAATCCCTGAGCTTGATTTGACATCAATACATTCTCCTTTGTTTCTCTGTGGAAAAGATCATTTCTGTGGTTTAGTGCTAATTCATATCTATGTTGCACTCATTATAAAGATATCAGAGGCCTGAGTGGTAGATGGAGCTCATTTCACAAATTGTGTTGGTAGAGGCCACTTCTACACACACACACACACACACACACGCACACGCAGCAGCAGGTTCCTTTGTCAGCAGACGAGTTGTTAGCTGCTGGGGTGGAACCAATGAGAAAACCACTTCCTGTCCTTGTGGGAGTTGCTATAGTGCTGAAGCGACATTGTTTGTTTTTCTCTCAGCCAGTTAATGATAAGCATAATGCTACATGTGGTGGCAGTTCTGTGTAGTTTGTGTTGATTATGTAAGCTAATAACTTCCTCCAGCAATAAACGCAAAGGTAAATGTTACCATGTTTACGAGGCGAGCACACAGTCAGTGTATGGCTCAACAGTATGAGCGTCACACACCAAAACACAACTGACTGCTTTACTCAGCAGGATTTATTTACTGTAGCGACTTCTAGCTGCAACACATGGGTAAAGATTACATACAAAATACTGTCATACAGTGTACTATACACAGGTTTTCCCCCAGTGTATTGTAAGCCTGGTGGGCAGATCTTCGGTTAGCTTTTCCCCCAGCACAGACTTAATGTGTAGGGCCCTGTGGAATCTGTCTTCTAGCTTCTTTTTTTTTTTTAAATCTCAATTTTGCGATTCCGTCCATGATTCTGTTATCACAGAAACTATTGGGCTCTACATTAATGCTGCCATCAGGCTGGGACTGGCCCCAGCCGGACCCTCGTCGAAAATAAAGACACTTGCCACCGGGCTAAACTATTTTTCTGGGGGAAACACTGATACATAATAAAAAGTTTATGAAGTAATCAATGATTTGGCTGCTCCTCCATAAAATGAGTTCACATCACTGCAGTACGGCACAGATCTGCTGATTTTGGCAGATCAGTCTTCTCCGTTAGAGCCACAAAGTATTGGAACTCCGTACCAAGCGAGCTCAGAGAATGGAACAGTTTTTTTACAGTATATTCAAGATGAAACATAATTAACCCTTGTTGTCTTCCCTTCAACGTTGAAAAAAAATAAAAATTTTTCTTCTACACATTTTCAGCACTTATTTCTACTTCCCATATTTTCTGATATAAAACAACAATTTAAAACAGGTCAGTGTGACCCGAAGTCAACACAGTTAATGTGACTTGAAGTGTTAGTGTTGTGTTTATTTATTTTAGACCATAATTCTTTGTAAAATCATACAAAAAAACGTATTAAAAAAATATTAAATGATACAAATACTATTTCAGTTTAAATCCTATAATAGCATACAACTGTAGAGTGAAGAAAGCCCAAGAACCAGTTATCACAAACATCTGCAGTCAGATGTGTTCTCTTGAGTGTGCGTACACTCTGTTCTTACCAAAGAACAAATCCTAAATGACAAAATTGAGGAATGTGAAAACCGCACCAGTGGCCAATTTAGATGATAAATGTGGTCAAAGGTCTTTGTCTTCACAAAATAAAGACCTTTATTTTAACAAACCTAGTGATCAGAGAAAATGTAATGCCAACTTTCAGCACCTGGCAGCACTCAGCGCTACGAGCACACATCGCTCAGTACCCAACAAACTAACTATGCTTCAATAACCAGCTCCAACTCTATGTACTGTTAAAGTCAGCGACGGACCGCTCATTGCATGCAAGTTCATTGCACAACTTCTTGCCATTGAGGTGGACTGTAGCAATCCCCAGACTCTTTTCGACTTGATGGTTTCGGGAGGCTGACGTGAGAGGTGCTGCAAGGTTCAAGAGTGTCACAGCACATGGCTCAATTTCATCCTCCCACACTATAAATGTACAACATGTTTTGAGATATAGCTGTTTCTCTCTGTGGAATTATGCTCCGAGATGGTCATAAAGGTTTCACATCACACACTGTTTGGCGTTTCACCCTCGGTCCAAGGTCCTCTTAACAAGCCAGCTCTCATTATGTGACACCAGGTTAGAGCACATGATCTGATGTTTAACTACAGCATGCTGTAAAGCCATTAACCTCTGATATTCAACAGGCTTACGGAATGTTTACAATGGCTGCCTGCTGCTTCTTGTACCATCACTCTTAAACTGGGCTGATCCTGCATTCACACTGTGGCACATCGTAAACAGATGTTATTTCTATGCTGGCCCAAAGCGTGGTCCACTGTGCCTGCAGCCAAAATGGCACTTTCTGGTTTGGTTGTGCTGAATCCCCACCAGGCTGCAGGTGCTACTCTGTGGTTGACCTTTAACCTCTCTGCAGAGCAAGTCTTGAAAATTGCACATTATAAGGGAAAATGGCTCGATTGGTGTGGCACAAGGATGTTAATAACTAACCGTTAACCGACAATACGGAATTCTAAACGATTAATGCTATGCGTTAAATAGTTAAAAAATATGTTATTATAACAAAAATAAAAAGGTAATTAAAAGAGAGTTTTGCATCATAAAACAAAGACTATACAATATCTATTTCTTAACTGCTAGATAAGTTAAGTTTGCACCAGCAAGTGTGTTTTAAGCTCTTTTTCCTGCTAAGTTCATGGCTCTCTGTTGCACGGTGTTCACAGCCGAGAGCTACGTGACACATGCAACTAAATGGATGAGGACTGGAGGGTTAAATTGTTTGTCCTACACAACAGTGTGCCAAGCAGACACACAGCTGACAGCCTTGCAGGTGGATACGCTGGAGACTGGCTCGGACAGCTGTGGACTGGCTCGGACAGCTGTGGACTTGTGTCAGTCGCAAGGACACGCCAGGACAGTGGCTGCATGTGTGCACCGCAATGCACGAAACTGATCTTTGTGGTAGTCAAGCTAGCTGGGTTAACTACAGTTAGGTATCAGCCCTGTACAGCTAGCGGAGTGAGCAGAGCCTGTTAGTCCCGGGCAAAGGTTAAAGGAAAAGGCTGGTGTTGTTCTAAAGTTTTCTTATTAACAAATGCCACAAAAGACTGAAACGTGTTTCTCCATCTCTCAATACCTTTAGACTTCCCTGCCCTGTCTGTGGCACTCAGACCCAAGCTCATTGGTTCCTACTAAAGACTTAAATCTTTGGAAAGGATTCACAATAGTTTCTTGTTTCCAGAAAGGCTGATCCCTATTGCTTTTAGCAACTGTTGCTCAAACAGGAAGAAATAGTGCATTTGCTGGGGACTATTTTCAGATTAATCCCCATTTGGTGCACTTGTGTAGTGGTACCAAACCTTTTGTAGTACTACGGCTGGGCAATATATCGATTTTAGATATCGTCATATCGTGATGACACAAGTGTTGTCTATTCCTGGTTTTAAAGGCTACATTACAGTAAAGTGATGTCATTTTCTGAGCTTTCCAGACTGTCCTAGCTGTTCTATTATTTGCCTTTACCCACGTAGTCATTGTATCCACATTACTGATGACCATTTATCACAAATCTCATTGTGTTAATATTTTGAGTAAGCACCAATAGTCAACACTACAATATCGCCGCAATATCAACATCGAGGTATTTGGCCAAAATATCGGGATATTAGACTTTCTCCATATTACCCAGCTCTACAAGCCACCCAACACCCAATATAACATGCATACTGTTCGTTCGCTAAAGGATGGACGGAAAGCTGAATGGATGGATAGTTGGTTTGGTATTGGTTGACACATAGATATGGTATGTTCCACTAGATAACATTTCCCAACAGTATGTGTTTGACAAGGCACAGCATACCTCTAAGAATTGGTATGTGCGACTGCTACAACTGTCACTGCAGGGATCATTAGGGTATCATATTATTATAGTTGGCCTGCCTCCATACTGCACTGTTTTGCTGTGCGTGGCTCTGTTGACACTGTGGTTTTCCTGACTGAAAATCAAATCAGAAAATAATACTCAAATGTCACTTTGACTATCACAAGTGATGCTGGTGATGTGAAGAAGAGATTTATGGAGATAGTAAAAGATGTAGACGTGCCCTGTGCCTCTTTGCTACACACTTCCGAGGATCTTCTTCATAGAGCCACTGGTATTGCCAGAGATACAAAGCCAAAGTATGAGTGAAAGACAGAAAGGTGGCAGTCTATCTCTGGTCACCTCCTGTGTAGTCCATATCGATGACGTTTCATTTCCCGGATTGTTGTTGTTGATGTCCCTCATTTCGGCCAGATGTCCGTCCCCTTCCTCTCTCTTTGTGTTGGCGTTCTAAACTCTGGTGGATTTCTGAGGACTATTGTTAACTGCTCCTCAGATCTCTGAAGGGTAAATCCAGACAGCTAGCTAGACTATCTGTCCAATCTGAGTTTTCTGTTGCACGACTAAAACAACCTTTGAACGCACACATGTTCCACCAAAACAAGTTCCTTCCCGAGGCTGTTTTGCAGAGGCACCGTGGCTCCGTTCGTTGCTTAGACGATTGTGATTGGTTTAAAGAAATGCCAATAAACCAGAGCACGTTTTTTTCTCCCATCCCAGAATGTTGTGTGGACTAGCCAGACTACCTCCTGTGCCACAGGCAGATTCCCGCCCCCCATATGGTGCAGTAAATGGATTATATGAAGCTTGCTTACTTTACATGACTGGTTCACTTACCCATCAGTAGCCGAGCTTTAAACTGTTTTTTTCAGATCCAATGTTGTCTGAACTCCCCTTTTCGATGTTGGAATTGGTGGAAGGACTGGCTTACTTGTTAAGAGAGCTTGAAATCAGGATGGATGGATGGATGGATGGATGGATAGATAGAACAGTGGTCTAAGTGGCATTGACGACAAACACTTGTGAACCCATGCAGTGCTGCGGCAGCGAGTGTAAATTTGTAAATAATGTTGCGTCTGTCTAATTGTCTCTTTCTGGAGATTCTTCTTTCTCTTTGTCAAGAAGACTCATTGGTATCTTGTAATCACATTGTCCGATTTTTTTGGGACACCGAAGGTAGTTGTTCAACACACAGTTTGAGGACCCGCCCTCTGATACCGTCAGGTCCTGCTGCTTTCTTAGTGTTAACATTCAGTTTCAGTTTATTTATAAAAGGGACAATGTGCAATTAAAACATAAATGTGACCATTTGATGCATTGCACCAGATTTAGCCTTTGGCTAATTTACATCTGCAGTCCCTCGAAAAATACAAATCACTCACACACTCTCACTCTCACACACATATATATATATATATATAACACACGCACGCAGTCAGCCCCGTCCAAGAGACAAGTATGACCAACAGTTGCTTTAGGGCTTGCTGACCTCGTGCTCAGAAAGGGAGATGGGTCTGCTTGTTGGCTGCCGATGGACTCAAAGCGAGCATTAGAGCCCTGATAATAGCCCCGCTTCATATTTGAAGACCTACACTCTAGAGTCATTTAATTAACTTTTGATGTGGACATATTGATTATTGCTGCTTCGTTGGTTACATATTTGGGTGGAACCTGCCATAAAGGTCATGGAAAAAAAAGTCTTCTGCACGGTAAATGCCACAGATTACATGAAAACATGATTGGTTGCATCCTTGCCTTGCAAGACCATGCATATCTCTATCCCCTGGCCCAGAACTAGGCGTACGACTCTGCTTTCAACATGAGATAATTGCGGTGTACAGCATTCCAGTAGTGTACTATGCACCTCACCTGTTCACCCATATCATCTTCATTAACAGCCGATGGTTATGTGGGCTGTGTCATAAATGTGATTACATCCAAAGGTTCGACTTGACTATCGCCTCACCCTACGTCCTTCCAACAGCCCGCTGACTCACCCTGAATGTTTCAGCAACCATCAACCAGCCTGTCTTTGTACAAACCCCTCGGATCAATACATAATCCACATCGTGAGTGGAGAAGAGGGTGCGTCTGTCTTGAGTGAATGCTGAGGTTGCAGTGATTGATCCTAAATGGTCACTTGGCAGAGAATAACTTGCAGATAGCGGCTGATAGCTGAGGATGTTGTAGATAGATGTGGTTTTATCAGACGATGGAAGTGCAACAGTGTGTGAGTGTCAGATGTTCACGCCTGTTGCTGCCTCATGCACATGCAAGCTGTAAAAGGGTTCGGCCGCTGTTTTTTCTTCACATGGATATGGAAGCCTATTTACACCAAGTGGAGAAGTAAAAATAAATGAAACATTAGTGAGGACAAAAATTAAATCAAAATTGAGACTGAATCATGAGATGATTTAAAAATTTCAATTTTTATCTGGTCCATATTTAAAATGTTCAGTTAAATTAGGGACAGAATTGTAAAACTGATTAAATATCTTGATTGTGCATGTTCACAGTACAGTTGGCAGCAACAACACTAGGACAAGTTTTGATGTTGACATATATATTGATATATATGACAATATCTATTTATGGAGCTGACACCTTTCGTGTTCAACAATGATTTCCAGGAGTCCAGTAATAAAGACGTAGCCCATGATGACGTCCGTGCTCTAATGTTAAATGGTTAAATTAATACAGAGGTCCTTCCCCCCGCCCCGCACATGGGATTAGACACTTAATCAGGCATAGGCCACAGCAGGATTAGCCTCTGCAACAGAGCAGAGACCTGCTACTGTTTCAGTCCATTAGGAGAGGACGTCAGCTGTAGTATACTATATAATCTCTTATAATAGTCTTATTAGCATCTGTCAGCATCTGTCCAAGGCAGTGATCTTCAACAAAAAAATGATCATTTATAATAAGTTTATTTGATTCACAGCTGCTACATATAGTGTTCGACAACCCAACTGCATTTTACCGCAAACTTGCGACTAGTTAACTTTCTAAAGAAGGCGCAATCGTTTGTTTGCTAAAGGTTGGGTCGGGACTCCAACATTAGCACACTGACAACATTGTATTCAGAATGTAAAATATTTTTATAGCACTTTTAAATGTGTGATTGTAAAGGTGTTCACGAGATACCAACCTTTCGTGAACTTGTGACTATTGTGTTGATTCTGTGGCGCACCGCCACGAATTAGTCTATTTGTGGGAAACACTGTGTTCGTAAAAAAACAGCCTCAACAACATTGATGATACGCTTACTGGCCTGTAAAGTAGCCACTACGGTGGCCATCAGATAAGCTTATTGTTATTTGCAGTCTTTTCTAAAAAAACATCATATCTTACAATTACATTCCAGGATATAATGTCCTTTCTCTCACAGAAAGTCTTTGGATCAGAATAAAATCAGTTGAGTGAGTCCGTTCAGCTCTACATATATCATGCATACATAGCTAATCAGATCACATGTGACTCACTATGACCACTACTGCTGTCATTACTAAACATTGTGCCAAAATATGAACATTATAACGTTGCCTGGAACAGGTTAACGTCAACCGCTCATTTTACACACAGCAACAAAACAAAATGCTGAGGGGACATCACTACGCTTTTTCATGTTGCTTTTGAGCACTATGCACAGGGGCGATTTGTATGTATATAGCGGAACCACGGCGCTATGTGCAAAATAAGTCGTTTTTCACGATTACTCTGTTTTTGTGATCGTTGGGAGCCGAAAATTGCAATTAAAAATGTGATTCATTTCATAGCCCTATCCTAACAAAAGACTGTTCTGCCTGCATGTTTATGACCTCGTTTAAGTGTCCAGCTGTAGGTCTGACTTAATGTTAATTTGGCCAAAGAAGCACCATGGGTACAGTATGTAAATAGGGAAGTTACATGACGTACATACCTTGTCATTCAGAACAAACAGGTAATGATTGTATTGATGTGGACTCTCAGATTGACGTAAGACGCATGGAAGTGGACTGCATTGGATTAATTGCACTGAAAGTGATTGTTTGCACTAGCTGAAAGCAGCCTATATATGTCCCATCCTGACGTGGTTATTGATCTCTCTCCCTGCTGCTGCTGTTCACTCTACCATATTAAACCCATTGCTTCATGAGTATCTGAGATTTGCATATGACAGCTATCAGCTGTTATATTTATAAATGTCCAAGTCAGCGTTCTGTCTATAGTACAATATCAACCTTTTCTTCGTAATGTAATTTCCATATCAACTGATAAAGCCAAACTGAATGTTTGTAAGATGTTAGAATGGGAAGATGTACAAATGTGGCCAGCTAGAGTTTCCTGTAAGACTTAAAGGGAAATTACACCAGGAAAAGAGACAAATGGAATAAAGGTTAGGAATGATAAAAAATTTAAAAAAAATAGTCATGGTAAATCAAAACACAATGTTCTACAATTATGAGACACTTAGTCCACACTTTGACCTGAAGTAAGTTATGAGACTGTAAATCCAAATTCTAACTTCTCAAGGCTCAAAGTTATAACATACTAAGTCATAACTATGATCTACTTACTATGTCCAAATTTGTAATATTTCATCACTCTGATTTAGTATGTCTAATATTAACTTGTGACTGTCTCATAACTATGCTCTCTTCTAAGCCACCAGACTCCTTTTGACAAAAACAGCAATTTTAGCTCGTGGAGCACGGGAGATGTTGGTACAGATGACTTAGTTAGTGTTATTATGGGACTTTCTTTACGTTGAAAGAAATGGCTGCGCTCCATAGCAACCAGCTTGTTATGTGCACCCGATAAGGGCCTATTTGATTGATTGTGAATATGATTATTCATGAATAAAAATCAATTTTTGCTTCGCATCGGGGCCGAACAACGCTCCTTAGCTGTGATATAATCACAATAATTGGGGTTTTCTTTCATTCGTAACATTTCATATATATTTTTTATTTCCCTTGTGGAGATGGGTTTCAAAAGATATCTCAGGGGCTCTTGGAGTGATGATTCATTCCCAGGAAATACACAGAGCCAGACCCACTAAAGGGCTCTTTGGAAAGTCAAAAATCTCAGCAGCTGTTGGGACACAGGTAGGACTGGGTATCGTTCAAAATTTGATACCAATAACAGTACCGTGACTTCAATACCGGTTCCTAAATAATACTTTTTTTGATACCAATTTATGTATTTTCCAGCTCCTAACACGTGAGCTGTCCTGTGTGTCTCTACGACGTGTAACGTTAGACAGCCAATCACAGACATTATTAGATCTTGGTAGCAGCATGCTGCATGCTGATTGGCTCACTGACTCTGATGAGATCTCTACTCCTTAGGTATTGAAATTGGGTATTGAATGACGAGGTATTTTTCGATACTCGATACTTCAGGCAATTCATCTGTCAATCAGCTGCACAAATGAAGCTGAAGTCCAGATGATACTGTGTATTATTGACATTAGGGCTTTGACTCCGAACTTCGATATTCGAATATTAAAAAAAGTATTGATATTCAAACGAATATTAGGCAGCCCTTAATATTCGAATTTCGAACCTGTTATGGGCATTATTTTTTTGTAAATGTGTTTTCACATGTGGCTTTTTCACGCATTTCAAAATGTAACTCTCGCTCGGCCGTAGCGTGGTAGCGTTGCATTTCCCCCGACTCATTTCCTGGTTTTCCTTCTCCATAAACAACATGAAGTCAAGGAGAGGGTTAACTTCTCCTGCTCCAGATTTCTCACCGTGGTCAGAAAGAACAGGGGAGACACTTTGTTTCTCTCACTTTGTCTCTAGAGTCACTACTCGCTCTGAAGCTACCGGTAATCACCGTCACTCTCTCACTCTAACTAGGGCTGCACCATATTTTGTTTCATCGTCTACATCGCGATGTGCGCATGCGCGAGAGTCACATCGCAGGACGTTGCGATGTTGACGCTACAACTTCTTTGCTGCTTGATCAAAAAAAGTAAACTCTCACCGTTCTCCTTTTCCATCATTGACCGACCCTTCCCCTTTAAGACAGGTGGTCATGTGACGTAACGTTAGTCCGACTGGGGGGGGGTTGTTATGGGAAGTGAGGCTCTCCCGTGTGTAGAGAAGTACCGTAAGCGGAAGCTGCCGCTGACACAGTGATGCACATGCTTTTCCATGGGTAGTGAAGCTACAGTAGTCAGTGTTTTATGTTCGCTGCAAAGACAAACTAAATCACCTGATTAATGCAGCGTAATCACGACGTCTCCCGGCCATTTTTCACCGCAGAAAGCTGCTACCAGCCAGGCTAAAGCTAACATAGTTAGCCTAAAGAAACAAGGCGTCTGTTCCAACTAACGTTACGGTTCGGAGCTGCGACGCTGGAAACGTAACACTAATCTACAACAGCAGTCTGTTTCTGATATAACGTCATTTACACTGATTTAAGTGCTCTTGGTCACACAGTTTGTTGAAGAGTGTGACATGCAGGCTCTGCATGCACAGCAAACCAACAATCATGATCTCTTTTAATCAATTTCTCAAACAACCAAAGCAGGGCCCACTAGTCGACCACAACCTGAAGTTTAGAGGAAGCAACATGCATGCATTATTAATATCATTCACCTTTAGCCTGGATTGATATTATATGAATACAATGGTGTCATGTCAGTCAGCCAGTGTATTTCTTCTTAATTTCTCTCTCCAACATCACTTCAGAAGAGTAATCACAGCGCTTACTTGCTTTGGTTTTTGTAAAGCATTAAAGTTCAACAAAGACTGGTTCACATAAGAAAATTTCCTTTTTAATTTTTATTTTCTTTGTAGATGCACTCCTTTATAAAATCACCCCGGTAGTTGAGAATTATTTAGTATTTCTAAATAGGGCTATTCATGTCCTCCTGTAAAAAATTCTTTTTTTCATATCGCAATATATATCGCAGGGGAAAAAAATATCGCAATGTAAGTTTTTTCCAATATCGTGCAGGCCTAACTCTAACACACACTCCCCACACACACGCGGCTCGACGCACACACCAGCGCAAAAGTATAAACATCAGACCACTTACGTAGGCTGCGGTGAAATGTCCGACCTTCCTGTTGAAAGCATACTGTTTGTATTTAATCCAGGGTCTGACTTTTCATAAAGAAATTGGGAGAGAGACAGTAAAATATTACTGATTACATTTTGAATGACGTGTGTGTGTGTGTGTGTGTGTGTGTGTGTGTGTGTGCAGGAGGAGAGAGGCAGGCTGCGGCCGAGGCTCTGCAACATGAAGAAGGGAACCAGCGGCTACGGCTTCAACCTGCACAGCGAGAAGTCCAAACAGGGCCAATTCATCCGAGCTGTGGACGAAGACTCTCCGGCAGAGAGAGCCGGCCTCCGACCACAGGACAAGATCATCCAGGTACACAACACCCTCGCTCACATTGTTCTGAAACTGAAATCCCAAGAGGTATATTAGATTGTTATTGGATGGAGAATGTATGTAGCTCTAATGGGCACAATTGCATGTGAAGTGTGTTTATCTACAGGCTCGTGTGTGTGTGTGTGTGTGTGTGTGTGTGTGTGTGCGCACTTTAACCCCACAAGGTTAAAGGGCTGTTTGAGGGTTAAGACTTGGTTTTAGGATTAGGGTTAGAATTAGGTTAGGGTGAGGGTGAGGGTAAGGGTTAAGGTTAGGGTAAGGGGCTAGGGAATGCATTATATCAATGATGGGTCCCCACAAAGATAGTGAAACAAACATTTGTGTGTTTGTGTGTGTGTGTGTGTGTGTGTGTGTGTGTGTGTGTGTGTGTGTGTGTGTAAAGAGTGCAGAAATCAGCCTTGCTGTGCGGGATGACCAGGCCTTCTGGCCATGCTGAACATGGCAAGAGTTAATCCACTTACTGCATCTATGGGCTGAATTACAGCCTGCTCAAACCGTCTGCAGGGCCTCTCACATGCAGGAGAGAGAGAGAAACAAACGCAAACAAATTAGACAAATCTTCTTCCCCAAATGTAAAGGTCAGTGTAGACACTTTTAGACGGGGACAAACTGAAATGTGTTTTAGGCAAAAATTTCAAACAAATGATGACCTGACCACAGAAACGGCACACTGGAGGAAACCACCACCATCCTAACAGCCAAACACCCACCTGGACCAGTAGCTTCCTGTAAATATGTAAATACGTTAAGAGTTAAATTGGTTGTAACAACAAGTTGTAACTAGGGGTGTCACGATACCAAACATTCAGTGAGCATAGAACAACATAATAAAGTGCAATTAATGGTCATAGTGCAACAACTAGTGTCCCCAGACACATTCCAGACTTCCAGGCATCTTTTCAAAGGTACAAAAACAACAACAGTGTTTCTAACAGTTGCGTGACCAGAGATGTTGGCTAATTTTCTCCTGAACAGGTAGCTAGCTAAGCATTAGCTTCAGGCTTATTTATCACGGCTACAAGGGACGGCATTTTATGTCATTTCAACGTTTGTGTACTCACATTGAATTATATAGCTAGAGTACCTGAGTTGGTTACTCGCAAAAAAAATTGAGACACAGCCAGTAAAGTGGTCCTGGCTAACCGTGGCCAACGCAGCCATGCTAACGGTTAACGTTACCGGATGAGCAGGCAAGCGGGCCACGGCTGTTTACAACGTGTAGCCTCTACAGCGGCCGTAGCCGACAACGGTGAGTTATTTGAAGCCAAGACAGGGGGTCTGTAAATCAGGAAGAGAGGACCGGGAGTTTGCAGTCAACATGCCGTTTTTAAGGTCGGGTAGAGTTGACGCTCGGCCACTTCTTCGTGACCTCCTTCTTCTGAATGTATCGACTGGAACACTCTGAAGCGTATACTGTCCCCATCAGTTCCGGAAATGCGCAGCACCGATGTTGCTAACACTGGCATCATCGCTAACGGTGCCTACGGTGCTTCAAACAAATGGGCATCGTCTGTGTTTTGTAATTTTAGAACCGGAAGGTATCGGTAGTATCGGTTCTCGTGACATCCCTAGTTGTAACAATGTGAGAAGTTGTGTAATGATTTTGCCTTTATACCTTTATGTTTAAGTTATTGTTAATTTCCTTTTATTTATACATTATCTGCTTTAGGAATATAAGCAATGTCTTCTCATGATGTAACGCTCTTCAAATTGAACTAATTGAATTGCGGAAGGGGGGGGGGGCGTTCAGAGATGATGAAGTAATACCGCAACTATTCACAACCGCATACAAGCTTTAAACAGGACAGGGTGGAGGTTTTGGAGGTGGATTTCTGTTCTGTGGAGGTCACATACCACTTGTTGATGCCTCTGTGGGAGTTGGTGAGACTGAGAGATTGCATTCCCTCCTCCCCTCCCCCCTCGGCTCTTCCTCCCACAGAAATTCCTCAGTGACTTATCTCCCTGGATGCTTGATTAGTTCCAACTGTGGGAGTGTGTTTGGATACCACGCCCTGTAATACCACCGTACCAAACGGCTTCCCTCACTGGTACCATCACTCTTGTCTGGACTCGTTCATTCCGTTTATTCTACAGATCTGCTTCATCTCTCCTTACCTTACAGACACATCATCATTCACTTTGTGTGAATCATCAGGGATACCGCAGACTAAAACCTGTTAAAAGAACCAAAATGTCAAACATTCTCTGGCTGAGAGGATTTGCTTTAGCCTGGTCCTACCAGACTCTGGTCCATTAGCCTGGTCCTACCAGACTCTGGTCCATTAGCCTGGTCCTACCAGACTCTGGTCCATTAGCCTGGTCCTACCAGACTCTGGTCCATTAGCCTGGTCCTACCAGACTCTGGTACATTTCATTTGTCCAGAGAGTCTGGCCTCTCTCCGTTGACAAGTGTTAACTTCCTTAAAGGCGGGTACTCTTTCGAAGTTTAAAACTATTGGATCTGCCCAGAGCCACTCTGGAGCTGCCATAACCAATCGCTAACGTTTGGTCGTGACGTCGGCTTAGCATCGCTAGCGTTAGCCTTTAGCCGACTCCTTCACCACTAACGGCAGCGTTGCCACAACGGACCGAATGGCTTCGCTCGCATCTTTCTCAGCCGCCATTACGGAACTACAACTCTAGCGCACGGCCTCAACGTCATCGTTCTCAGCCACTCCCTCTGTTCGCTGATTGGACCGCCAAAAATTTGGCCGGAGAAAACCCAAGACTATACCGCAAACTCAGACGGAGTACTGAAGGGAAATGAAAATTGAGCGGAAGCCCGTAGGAGGGCGGAGCCAGGCTAGATTTGCTTCACTTCAATGGGAATTGAATCTTTGGGTTTCGGACAAAACGAGACATTTAACGACGTCCCTTCAAACTA
Organism: Sander vitreus; assembly: GCF_031162955.1. Taxonomy (NCBI): domain Eukaryota; kingdom Metazoa; phylum Chordata; class Actinopteri; order Perciformes; family Percidae; genus Sander; species Sander vitreus. The sequence goes on along the minus strand of NC_135875.1, from coordinate 24,356,824 downwards.
GGGGAACATACAGTATATGATCACTATTTTTTGGCAAATCCTATGATGACAGACAGTGGTCCGACTCTGCTATGAACTGTCCTTTCTGTGTAGTTTGAATCTACCATTTGTAAGGTCATGTGATGTGAGCATGTTGCTGCGGTCTTCAGAATCTAAGCTGAGATGAACCGATGGTTTGTTTATACGGATGTTCTTTTAGCTCTATGGTTAACCGTGTCGGCTGTCGGCTACAGTCAGTGTGTTCTGGTTAGAGGACCACACTGCATGTTTTGCATGCATTAACCCATTTACTACAAATCACTCAAACTTACTAGAACCTCCTCTCCCCTCTTGTCTCTCTCTCTCTCTCCCCCCCTCCCCTCCCCTCTCAGGTGAATGGCCTGTCAGTGATTGGCCTGCAGCACTCTGAGGTGGTCGCAGCCATCAAAGCAGGAGGAGACTCCACCTCGCTGCTGGTGGTGGATGCAGAGTCTGAGGAGTTCTTTAAGAGATGCAGAGTCCTGCCCACTGAGGCACACGTCACCGGTGGGACACACACACACACACACACACACACACACACACACACACACACACACACACACACACACACCCACCCCTTTACAATGTGAAAAGATCAAGACCAAAGATGTAGTTTGAACTGACTGTATGATAAATGGAGATGAAGTGAGGCCTTTGTGTCTTCTTTCCCCTGTAGGACCTCTTCCTGAGCCAGCATCAGAGGAGGAGGTGAGGACCCCTGCACACACACACACACACACACACACACACACACACACACACACACACACACACACACTCACACTCGTACACATGCACACACACTTACAAACACAGACAACATGGGAAAAGTGGATTGGCCCCTCTGGTGACATTGTGTCTGACCCTTTACCATGGCAACAAGAGCTCAGCAGTGTGTTTCCCCCTCTCTGTCTCTCTCTCTTCGGTGTCCTGGAGGATCATGGGATTGAAGTGGCTTTGACTCTCGGGGCGAGTTGGGGATTATGCTAATGAGATGGCTAACGAGCGCTGCTCACACACTCGCACATGCAGCAGATTCTACTCGGCCGCAGCGACACAATCACTCATTCACAGCAGTTACATAACACCTCTGACTTAGTGTGTGTGTGTGTGCGTGCTTTATCAGTTGACCATATACAGTATTGATTTACTCACATTTACAGAGCAGAGAGTTTGGTGAGTTTGTACAGAGATCTAGAATAGCAGCTCAGGTCCAACCATTTACATAAAACACAAATCAGGTCAATATCTATAAGACGTTTATAAGAGGTTAATAATGGACATTTGTCTAGATGAAAATGCAGCTGTTGTGGTTTAGTATGTGCATGTGTTCAAAGGCTGTCAGAGCAGTGAGAAACTGTTGTTATGCAGCATATTGCAGTATCCGTCCAAAGCCACATACAGAGCCTGAGTTTATTTTTAGAAGAGCAGCTGCTTACCAATTAGATGCCAATTGCATACATGCATGAAGTGAGTCAGACCGCATTCACGTGCTGCAGATCAGGTCACACAGTGCAGCTGAAGAATGTGGACGTGTTAATATTTCAACCAGCGTTGAGATCCGTGCTGACGCTGAGCCTCGGCTTTAATAAGTGAGCGATGAGAATATGATGGAGGCATGCTGCATGTCAGCGGAGGGGGGCGGGGCGGGGGGGGGGGTGGTGGTGGTGGTAACTGCCCCCTGCTGGACAATCATCCACATCACAAAACCAGTTCTCTTACCTGCAGCCACACACACTCGTAGTTAGAGACCTCGACCTTTGTTATTATCATAAAACATTGTTTCTAACTGACCCTTTAATCTCAGTCGCTGTGATGCGTTTCCTGTGTGCAGGCGGCCACCCAGGCGAAGCCCAAGGTGTCGGTGAGCTCATCGGCCTCCAGTGCGTCCTCCAGCGCCTCGCTGCCAGCAGAGGTACAGCAGCAGCAGCACATATATGGATACATGTCAGACATGCGCTGACACATGACAATATACCATTTATTTTTTAAGTGTTTCTTTATTTTTAGATCAGAAACCTGCAAAAGTATACAGAAATACAATCTACTGAATTTTGACAATTTTGCATTTTTTTTTAAAGGTGCCCTGCCACACAAAACCGTTTTTACTTGCATTTTTTTTTTTTATATATGTTGGGTCCATATGTGTTTGTGTTATGTGGTGAATGTGAAGCTCTAGCTACTGAACAGAAATATCAGGCCAATTACAAAAGCTGGTCAGTCTGACGTGATGTTGACTGAGCTCATTACTATTCATGAGCTCGCCCAGTTGCGCTGGGTAAAGGATGCTGACAGCCAGGCTCTCATTGGCTAGCTGTTAGCCAATCAGCGTCAAGCAGCTTAGCTCGTTGAATATTAATGAGAACTGACACAAATCGAGCGGAGTCTTCCGGCAGGCTTTCTATACCACGCTCGAATGGCTTGAAACAAGGTAACCAAGGTTACAGAGTCCGTGGTAGAACTTCAGACATTACCACAAAGTAATGAAATAGGTGTGCACCTTTAAATCTTATTTTAAAGTGTTTAAATGGGCTGGCCCCGGGCACGGTGTGTAAGCTCATTACACAGAGAAATAACAGTGACCACAGCTAACCACAACGGTAGAGTCCCAATGTGCACAACACATTTTGGTCCATCCTCCCGGTCAGGAAAAGGTGCACACTTATGGAACTCTTTATCCACGGAACTGAAATCCCAAACAGAACTGAAAGTGTGGCAAAAAAAAAAAAACCTGCTCGCACCGATCATTCACGTCGGTTAGCAAAGTGATGAACCTGAACATCTCGAGAGGTTTGAAGGAGGGAGGTTGGAGTCTGTTGACAGATGATTAAAGTTTGCAAAGAAACTGTCTGAAAATCCTAAAAAATACGACATGCCTGGTTCTCTCCAAAGATGGAATCTTAGAAACACTCTCTCTCTCTCTCTCACTCTCACTCTCACTCAATCACTCACTCACTCACTCACTCGCTCACTCAGGTGGAGCGGGCCCCGAGGACGGCCCCAGCAGCTGACAGCCTGGGTCTGAGCATGTCGCTGGCCGAGGCCAAAGCGAAAGCCCAGCAGAAACGAGCTGCCAAGAAAGCCCCGACCATGGACTGGAGCAAGAGGAACGAACTGTTCAGCAACCTATAATCATCATCATCATCTTCAGGTCCACCCTGACCGTCTTACCGCCCTGTGTCCGCTCGCTGGATTTGGTTTTAACTTTGACCAACACAATGTTCATTTAGAACATTTTGAACTCGTCTTAAACAGTATTATTTGATGATTTTATCTGTTTTAATTTAGTTTTGCCACTTTTTCTTTCACGTTTTAATAATTGGTGACGTCACACACAGGAATGAATTTTAATATATTAAGAATGTTTTAAAGTGAATAAATTGTAATGGACTGTTTCTCAAATGAAAAGGACCATTTAAGGAATAATGGGGCATAGGGAATAATGTATTCTTGGCAGATTTTGAGTGAAAATGTTAAATCTACAGTTGGAACAAATTTACAAAAAGATTTTGATGTCTGCAATCAGCAACTAGAATGAAATAATCTCCATTGCATCTGTGAATGATCAACGCTGAATGACTCTCCCGAGTCCTTGTTGTCAGCAGTGTGTTAGAAGTCTTCAGATGGTTGAAGGGACTGTGTAGTTTGAAGAACGATTAAAGCTCCGGTAGCCTTAAGCCTGATTTATGCTTCTGTGTAAAATCTACGCCGTGGCTACGTACGTAGGTACGTGGAGACACGACACTAGGCCGTACCCTGACGTGCAGCTCTCGGAAAATGTAACTACACGTCGCGGCCTGGTAGCGTTGCATTTCTTCCCCGACTCATTTCCTAGTTCTCCTTCTCCATAAACGACATGAAATCAAGGAGAGGGTTAACTTCTCCTGCTCCAGATTTCTCACCGTGGTCAGAAAGAACAGAGGAGACACTTTGTTTCTCTCACTATGACTCTAGAGTCACTACTCACTGCGCTGTCACAGTCTCTCTCTCTCCCTCGCTCTCACACACTCCCCACACACACGGCCCTGCTATTCTCTTTGAGAGTGACACACACACCAACGTATAAGTATACACTTCAGGCCACTTACGTAGGCTACGGTGAAAGATCTGCGTGGAGCCTCCACACAACCATAAATCACGCTTTACTGCAAACAATTTGTCACTTCTGTCCAGTTATCTTCCGCTCCAGGGTTTCTCTCTGTCATCTTATGACTCTTGGACAGTACAGATTATTTTTTCATGTTGCTCTTGATGGATGAATGTACATACATAAATAAAAATGATTTAAAAGAACATGTTATTTTGAGAGAAATGAAGCTTCTTAGTAAGTTGAATGGGAGACTGTGTGCAGGGGAACTGATGCTGCAGGTAAGTCCCTTTGGTAAGCGTCATTTGACAAAAAAAACATCTTAAAGCTGCACTTTGATATTTTCATATCAAAGTGCTCATTATGCTCATTTTCAGGTTCATAATTGTATTTAGAGGTTGTACCAGAATAGGTTTACATGGTTTAATTTTCAAAAAACACCATATGTTTGTTGCACCCTGTGTGTTGAGCTCTCTGTTTTAGCTACAGAGTGAGGCATTGCACTTCTATTCCATCTTTGTTGGGAGTCGCACATGCTCAGTAGCTAGGTAAGGACTACTAGCCAGTCAGAAGCAGAGTATGAGGGCGTGCCCTGACAGTACCTAGGTAAGGACTACTAGCCAGTCAGAAGCAGAGTATGAGGGCGTGCCGCTCTAGCAGCTAGGCGAGCATTATAACGTGTTACAAAGTGACACAGTGTAAAGGCTGGACTACAATAGAGCTGTTTGGAGCAGTTTGTGAACAGTGTTTTCTGTTGGAGATGGTAAGTCCCTTTGGGGTGGACTTTGGGCTTTTTCATTTTGTAAACCTATAAGAAACACCAAAAAGTAGTATATAACCCAATAAAGGAAAGGGAAAAAGCCAAAAAGCACAATATGAGCACTTTAAAGCTGAGTGCAGGCCTTTGGTCTCCCCCCTCTGGCAGTCAGAGTAATTACACCAACACTGGACGTGCTGAAGAGAAGCAGTGGGATTCCTGTGGTTTTCTCCCCACTTCCTGCCTGTCAAGGTATTGGATAATACAGGTAGACTTGACATTCTGTGTAACAAATCAGAGCCAGGTTAGCAGCTACGCTGTGAACCAGTGAGCAGGTTGGTTGACTGCACTTTGTGTACTAGATACTACTCGTTCTGAGTACAATCAGCTGTATCGACTTCCTCCCGTCTCCACAGTCTCAGAGACGGGCTGAATCAGCACTGTGTGGCATCCGTTCTGCACTCTAGCTTTAACAATTTGCGTCACCAAGGGTGAAACTGTGAGAAGCCAGAGAGGCCAAAAACTCTCACCCACTCCCGTCTGTCCATTTGGCTGCAGTAAAAAAAAAACACCTGGACAAACTCACTCAGTACAAATTCTCCTTTTAATGATTTCCAGGATGATACAGAATTTAAATGGAAATATAAAAAGTAACAGGCATCCATCAAAGTAGAACAGAGGAATCAATAGTGCTTGAACTTTATGCCTTGAACATCATAATCTACGAATTATTTTTTACAGTTGACCTAAATCTTCTCGCTGCAAAGGTTTGGGAAGAACTTTCTAAAGGGCTGTTTAAAAACTCAAGAGTTTGTAAGGACAAATGTAGGATTAAAGATGGCTTTTCTTTACTGGCCTCATTGAAAGACGTTGGCTCACAGACCCAGTCAGCGTAGTTTGGCATTGGGTCAGTGACTGACGGTGGACTCTGAGTTAATAAAGCATCTTCCTGCGCGGTAAATACTCTATAAAGGTGCATAAAGAGAGAGGGATAGGTAAATGAAAGAAAAATGTAACTAAGCATTAAGTTCAATTCATGATCTCTTTTGAGATATCTGGCTTCAATAAAGTGGTGATCCTGAATAAGTTGTCTCACAAAGCTGGTTCCGTTAACTCTACGTTTATCAATCAACTTTGAGTTTGTGTCGCAGAGCAAACAGCCGATCATATGCACCAAACACATCCATAGTAACATGTTTAATGAGATGGGAAGAAATGATTGATTCCCACTGGGAAATGAATTCATTGCAGCAGTAAAAAAAAAAGAAAAAAAAAAAGGAACAAATAAGACCATAAAGGCAGAGTTAAGCTGTGAGGGGTCGCTGCTCTTCAATGGAGTCTGGAGCGTGCTGGAATCATTTTAATGACTCGTGAAAACCAGGGTAAAACAATCAAAAAGATTGCCAATAGTTCTATTTTCTCTTATTCTCTCTCTAAACTATCTGTAGCTTCCTGCTTTAACATTTACAGTTTCCATTTTGGGATTTCTTCAATTTACTGTAAAGACGACTCTTATTTAAACCCAGAGTGGAATTTCTGCCGCTACGGGTCTCTCAATCACAACAACAGACAGAATCTGATGACGTCGTGAAGTAGCGCGGCATCCTGGGAGTTGTTGTCTTCGCTGTTAAACACCAACATTGCCAATGATGTGACTCAGGCAGAAATAGTGTTCACGGACGAGTTAATGCGGTGCTTCGCAAACTATGTTTTCATAATGTACCCCGTTTTGAAATGTGTTTTTCATCCAACAGCACTAAACTATTTGGGTAGAAAAGCATGCCTAGCTTGAAAGAAACGTACGCTTAAACTTAAATGCTACATTTTAAATGTTTACAATCACTAAATTCATTCATAACTATGGTGTATAATTATTTTAGGACTTTTGCATGACTGATATTTTTTTAAAGGGAACATTAAAAAGAATCTCACGTACCCCCTGCTGTACTCCAAAGCACCCCTAGGTACCGACACCGAAAGATATTCCTGGGCTTGGGTATGGAACAGCTGCTGGGGTAGGGGTATGCGGATCCCCATTTGGGAAACCCCAAGTTAATCTATTAACGGTTTATTCACGTTACCTTCAGTCACGTTTATTCAGGTTATGTCATTTCAATCTAATAAAATAGCTGCAAGTAACATTAGCTAACGTAATGTTAACATGCTAGCTTAGCATTAGATGAGTCGACTACCCAAACAGCTACTGTAACATTAGCCAACATAATGTTAACATGCTAGCTTAGCATTAGATGAGTCGACTACCCAAACAGCTACTGTAAAATTAGCTAACATAATGTTAACATGCTAGCTTAGCATTAGATGAGTCGACTACCCAAACAGCTACTGTAAAATTAGCTAACATAATGTTAACATGCTAGCTTAGCATTAGATGAGTCGACTATCCAAACGGCTACTGTGACGTTAGCCAACATAATGTTAACATGCTAGCTTTGCATTAGATGAGTCGACTATCCAACTGGCTACTGTGACGTTAGCTAACGCTGCGTGGTGAATTTAATCGTGGGCGCTGTTAACCGTGGTCAAACAGTCATACTGAAAATAACTTTGAGCATGCTGAACGTTATAATGTTATGGTTTAGCCACCAAGCATTAGCATGAGCCACGTAGCACATTGTAGTAAGTAGGATCGAAATATTGAAATTCGGTCTTACTACTGTGTTGCAAAGTGGCATGTAATCAATGAAGAAAGTATGTATTACTACTGCTACTGGGAATAATTTTGTGACAGTATGATTTACAATTACTCTTGAATGTATCATCTAGGCCACATTCGGCCCCGACAAAACGTAGCAACGCGTTTTTTTAGACTGAAACGGGGGTGCGTTGAACACCCTGCTGTGTGCGCAAGCTGATTGGCTATCACCTGGGACACAGCCAATAAACAAGAGACACGCCCACCAAACCAGAGAAAACACAACTCAAAGCCGCTTCACACCGTTCAGAGGAAACATGTCCTTCAACACGGAAACTGTAGCAACACGGTGCACACCGTTGGGAGACTGAACGTGTCCCTGGTGTTCCCCGTGTTTTGACGGACGCTAGAGCAACTAGAGAGGTCAAAGGTTAAATGACGCCATCGACAGGCTGCCAAATTGTACAGACCGTTGCCTTGAATAAAATGACAGATTTCTCTGGGTTTGAACATTGTTGGAAACATTTGGGATTCAACAACTCGACATATAGAACATGGGTCGAGTCATTTACAGTTACATATTATACTTTTGGAAGGTGTGTAAGCAGCAAGTCCAACCAAAATGCAACACGTGGAGCTGACTGGTCCGCTGCTACTATATACTGCCACAAGTCTGGCCAATCAGAGCTCCTGCTGCTGCCTCGTGGGTTTCTGCTTACACATCTTTAAATCAAAGCAATCACGAAATGATAAGTGTCAATTACAAAGCAGGAAACTACGGCTCCAGCGAGCTCCTCTGAGCGGACAATTTCTAAACATAATGCGTGGTTTAAATTTACAATGGCGTTTTAAAAATGCATCCATTTTTTACTTGTTGATTATGATTAAGCGTGTAAAAGTCTTTAATTATTCCACTCCGGACTCCCAATCTCTTAAGGCCCCGATATACTTGCTTTGAAACAATGCGTACATGTAGACAAGCGGCTGCGACACGAACAGCATTGTTCACATGCTGTCGTATGCTCACTGGCCGACACCGGAACATATTCCTGGGCTGGAGCATGGAACAGCAGCTGACCTGCCTGTCAGATGATATGCTGCCCCCACGTTCGTGTGCTCAATTGCATATTTCGGACGCGCGCAACCTACGCTTCAAAGGAACGCAGGATAAGCGTAGCAGCTATCTTACATGGGCAAACGCGTAGTTAAAAGCAAAATATATCGCCGCCTTTACAGTGTTTGAAATACTGAACATATTCGGACTTGAAATGCTTTGGAACCGGCCGCTGTTGAAATGTTTAAAAGCATCTCCCGTTCTTTGGAAGCAGCACCCTGAGGCCAGCTGTCACCCCTGATACACGTCTTTGCACTGACGGTAACGCTTTAGAGGGAGAACGTTTCCTCACTTTGTGTCCATAACAAAAGACTTTGGTAAAAACATGTCAAATCATATCAGGAATATGCTGCTTTAAATACAACAAGCTATATTTTCCCCACGTTATAGACAATAAGCAGCAAAGTATATATATATATATATATATAAAACACAGTTATTCTAGGATAGAATGATTTTAACAGTCAACAGGAAGTCCATTTGTTAAAAAAACAAACATATAGAAGTATAAATATACTCAGTATAAAGTTATCTGACTACACACATACACAGCGCCACCATAGACTCATCGATACATTTACAGGTAACATAAATAAAAATGGACCCTCATTCCCTTTGGTGATGATAGAAATACTGAACACACAGACGTCTTGTTGCTGCTCCATTAACATTCCCAGGTGTGTGTCCTAAGGCGAAGCGCTCGCGTCGAAGACCTGGGCAATACTGAGGAAGAGCTGTGCAGGAGATCCTCAAATGTTTCCCCCCCGGGCAAGAATAAAGTATCTCTGTACCTTATCGCCCGATCCTGAGTCATGAAGACTGTCTCTGCTCTCAAGCCGCCTACACGCGATCCGCGGTAACACTGCTCTGTGCCGGCCGTTCCATCGTTTTCCTACGGGGGGAGAGCGGTGCCGCTCAACTAGGCGCAGCGCTACCCTTGGCGTCGCATGGCGGCAATTCCCAGCCGTTCGCAACGGCAAGGGTAGCGCTGCGCCTAGTTGGGCTGCACTGCTCCGGAAATTCAGCCGGATGACCCTTTTTTTCAACCGGATGTCCGTCACCTTCCTCTGTCTTTGTGTTGGCGTTCTAAACTCCGGTGGATTTCTGAGGACTATGGTTAACTGCTCCTCAGATCTCTGAAGGGTAAATCCAGACAGCTAGCTAGACTATCTGTCCAATCTGAGTTTTCTGTTGCACGAACTAAAACTACTTTTGAACGTACACGTGTTCCACCAAGTTCCTTCCCGAGGCTATTTAGCAGAGGCACCGCGGCTCCGTCCGGCGCTTAGCACCGCCCAAGACAATGGTGATTGGTTTAAAGAAATGCCAATAAACCAGAGTACGTTTTTCTCCCACCCTGGAATGCTGTGTGGTATAGCCAGACCTTCCTCCGCAGCGCTGTGGAGGAAGGTCTGACAATGCAAGACTACCCTTGGCGTCGCGCACCGCTCGGAATTGCCGCTGTACGCGTTCTAATTATTTCAGCTTTCACCTAGTTGCCGCTGACCTTTCAAGGCGACAACCGATTCCAGAACATTCCTCTGCCTCGTCCTGCCTCTCTGCTCTGCGCCCTACCTCGCGGTTTTGCCGCGTATCATGTGTAGGCGGCATTACAGCTTCACCGGTTGGTCTCCATCTCCCTCTGGCGGGATTCTAATTGCCCGTGTTTTGTCTCTTGCTCTCCTGAGAGAGGAGCGCCGTGAGGCAGAGTTCAGGATGTCACTCCAACATGGCGTCCAGCTGGTCAGCCAGGTCATCAAACATGTTGCCGATGTCATCTAGAATATTCCCCGCTGCCTTCACCGTGCTACTGCCGCTGTGAAACAGACAGGAGTGTGTTACTACTGACGCAGTGTGTCGACTCAGGTTGTTCAAAGCAATGGTGCTGAAAAACAAGTGTAGTACTTTGTATACAAGTCAATGGTACTGACTAAAAACTTCATGAAGCCAGAAAAATCTCATTTCTTTAAATCCAAAATAAAAACGTTTTGCCTGTGTCATGCACCCAACTGTCTGTGAGCAGCTTTAATGTCAAGGGTAACTTGTTTTTTTCCAACCTGGACCCCATTTTACTATGTTTTTGATGGGAACAACAATCTTTGAAATTGGTCCAGTGTTGAGCAAGAACACTGTAACTGGCAGCTGTGAACCGGGCTGCAATGTAACCCTACAGGACAAATGTACAGCGTCAGTTAGCGTCCACTAAAAGTTCTGTTTTTGCCACTGACAAGTGTCTGACATTATGGAAAGGATCCAGAGATGGAACGTTTTTAAAAGAGTTATTTCCCCTGTTTAACCAGATACAAATGTAAACGTATTATAACAATTCATTGTTAGTTATCTAAATTAGAGTTAATCTTCCACACCCCCGCCATGTAGAGTAGTACCTGTCCACGCTGCTCCCCTGGGCCAGTTTGTTCTCCACCACTTTGAGAGCAGCTTCCAGTGACGTACTGGTCTGCTCCAGCCTCTGCTGAGCCAGCTGCTCCAGACCGGCGGCCCCGGCCAGAGGCGTCGCCATTCTCCCCGCTGGAGCCAGGGGGGCCGAGGTGGGGTACGAAGGGGCCGGCGCTGGGGAGGCCGGCGCTGGGGAGGCCGGAGCAGCGAACGCAACGCTCTGGACCACGGTCACGTTCAGTCCTGAGGGAAGTTCAATTTCAATTTCATTTTTATTCATAGTGTCAAATCATAAGAGAAGTCTCATCTCAATCATCTTCCACATAGAGCAAGGTCAACCCCACACTCTCTAATTAGAGCCAACACGTGGGGGGTTAATCCAAAACAAATGAAACCATTTTGGCCAAAATATTATTCTTTAATGAGGCAAATTTAGATTTTTTTCTTGATTTTTCTAGATTTATTTAAAAGGGACAAAGCACATTAATCCACATGAGCCAGAGTCCAACATGTAAATGTGCCAGATTGAGCCACGCAGGCACATTCTCATCTGCAGTTCCTAAGCAGGTGGATGGCTTGAAAAGAAAAACATTAAATAAGCTACAGAAATACAACACATAAGCATCGACAAGTAAAATGACACAAGCACTATTCCAGATCAGGACAGCTGGCAAGTTGATGGCATTTATTCACAGAACAAGTATGTAAGTTGATAGTATTAGAATGTCTACCACAATAGTGTTACCTGCTGTTGATGCTGAGACCACACTGGGCTGACAGAGTCTCGGTCCAGACAAGGCACCAGCTTTCTGTGGACTCTCTGTCTGTGGGTTCACGGCTTTGTGGCTGGCTACACATGTCTGTGTGTGAATGCTGCCGCCCAGCCTCGGGGAAACTGTGTGAATCTGTATGCTGGTCAGTTTAGGAATGGCTGTTTGTGCAGCTGGTACTGAAGAGACTGTTTTCTGGGGGGTTGTTGGTTTGCTGTTCGGCGGTTGTTTGAGAGGACTGGTAGGTTTCGAGGACACTGGTGGCTTGGGGCCTTTTCCCATGGAGCCTACTCTCTGGAACATATTACCCGGCCTCTGAGAGTCATCATCACTCAGCGCCCTGACATCATCAGGTGTGTGGAGGCTGTTGGCCTGTGGGCGGTTGTAGTCTCTGTTGGGGGACGTGGCCTCCTCAGGTGTCGACGAGTCTTTGTCTTTGGGTTTGTGTCGTCTTTTCACCGTGTCAGACTCTTTCAGATTGAACTCTGGGAGCTCCAGGCTGTTGGGCGTCTGGCCTGGAGGCTCTGGAGGAGCCTTCACTTCAGTGTCTGTGAGGGTGTTAGCTGCAGTCCTGGGCCGCTGTTTGATAGTAAGGTTGCCTTCTTCAGCGAAAGGGAGGTGCTCCCCGGAGCTGTGCTTTGGAGATGCAGTAGCACTCTTTGACATTCTTTCGCTTCTCCTTGCTTTCTCGAGGGTTTGCTCTGGGCCTCCACCTCTCTGTCTGCCAGTATCCACTTCTGTCCTCTCGCTTCCTGTCCTCCTCAGGCCCCCCAGGCCCAGAGCAGGGACCGGTTTGGAGTGCTGTAGGATGATGTGAGGAGTCATCCCATGTGGAATCGGGGAGGAAACAGGGACGAAAACCGGTGAAACTGCGATATGAGTTGGTGGTATATCTATCCTCCTGCACGGACTGCTGCTGCTCCCCTCCAGCTTGGCTGCGATGCTCCTCACGCTACCTGAGCCCTCCGTCTCCACCCCGCCCTTCACCTCTGGCTCCCCTCCTTTCCCGTTTCCCGGTTGGCGTGCCGGGCTGCCGCTCACCGAGCTCATCCTCTTGGGCGGTGCCGGGGGCGGGCCTTTGCGGCGGGATCGCACGGCGAACGAGTGGCTGCGGTTGATGTGGCGCTGGGTCCCTGTGGCGCTCGTGTGGCCACGTCCCGGCCTGCGAGACAGGGTGGCGTAGGAGGGCACGGCCGGGGAGGAGGCAGAGGTGCAGGGGGGAGCGAGGTCGTCGTCTTCGTCCGGCTCACCGTCGGACAGGGCGTAGCGAGTCAGGCTTTGGGCTCGCTTTTTGTGCGGGCCCCTCTGGGTGTCATCAGCTGGGCCCTGCCCAGGCCGGGGTCCCAGCACAGGGACCGCTCCGGGCAGAGGTTTGGAGAGCACCCATGGACCCCCGTTGACGCCTGCGGCCTGCGCGTGGAGGTAACTGAAAGCCTTCTGTGTGGGGGAAGGCAGCGGCGATGGAGAGGAAGGGGAGGAGGGCGGATGGTGCTTGGGCTGATAGAGGCGGTGAGGGGACTGAAGGTGTTTGGCCTTGGGTGGGACGGCCGGGTAGGCGAAGCGAGGCATCTTGCTGGGGGTTAGCGGAGGTGTTAGGGGCGAGAAGGGTTTGTTGGGGGTGGCAGAGCGACTCTCCCACATCTCTGTGGGTCTCTGTCTACCTCTACATGCAGGACTGCTTCCTCCACCCTTGGCCTCCTCCCCCGCACCACCCCCCAGACTCTCCTCCGACCGGCTGGAGATCTTGGCTGAACACGGTGCAGCTTGGTGATCTTGAGAATATCCTGAATTTGAATTTCCAGAATTCCCCGAATTCCCTGATCCCCGTGACCGCACGCCGATGCTCTCCTGACTGAGCGACATGGCAGACACAGCTGCTGCGGAGGCCGCGCCCCTGATGGCGAACGCCTCGGCAGCGCCTCCCCCCGCCCTGCCCATCATGGCTCTCTGCAGCTCGGCGCTCAACTCGCTGTCCTGGAAGGAGAGGAGGGCCCTAGGGGTGCGAGGCGAGGGGCAGCAGTCATCAGGAGGAGCGTGAGCGTGCACACTGTGTGTTGGCATGTGTTCAATTGCCACCAGCTCCAGGGCGGCGGGGGGCCTCCGTCGGAGAGTCCCGCCTCCGGCTCCATCGGCATGGTTACGAGAGCGCTGCAGGTCACAAAGCCTCTTCACCGCTAACATGAGCTTCTTCTGATGGCCTGAAACACAGAACACACTTTAAAGACAACTTGGTTAAATGTGAGAGTTCCTTCTTCTTGACCTTTCAAAAGGAAGTCCACTTACTAGCTTTTTCTAGAGCTTTCGACCACATTTCAGGGTCTCAGTCACTGGATAGTTTACTCAGACCAATTCGTTAATTAATTGTTAATTGTTGTTATATGACATATCAGGATACGCCCATCTCATTCCCCAGTCATCTTCCCACTTAGCGATACTGCTAATTTTCTTTGCTACAAAGTAATGTCGAAAATATTTATTTGGACTATATTCCTTGTCTTAATTCAATCAATTTCTATCAAAGTGGAGAGGAAATTCATATCATGAAAGCCTCACTAGAGCCAACAAATGTTGTGTGAAGTGTAAAGTTTGTTTGGAAGCACAAGAAGAGATTATCCCCTTGCGTGCTCAAATGGCCATGAATGGATTTGAAGAGGATGAAGAGTAAACAGTCCAAAATGGAACCGCTTCATCCTTTGGGGGAAAACCACGGACATCCACAGCACATTCGATAGAAGTCCGGTCCGATTCCTCACCCAGTTTGGTGATGCCTATCTCCTGCAGGTCCTCCCAGGTGATGTCTTTGACGATGGTGATGGAGTCGTAGCCGTTGTCACACAGTCTCTTCTGGTACTGAGGCAGTCCGATCACACTCAGCCACTCCCCCAGCTCCGACTGAGAGACACAGACAGAACAAAAGAGACAACGGAAGTCAGAATTATCCTGGATGTTGTGTTTTTGCTGGTTTTAAAGCTATAGTGCGTAGTTTGTCTCCCCCATGAGGAATTCTGAGTAATGACAACAACACTGTGTTGCATCCACTGGACGCAAGCCTTCAGTGATCGCGCACACCACAGCTTAGACCTGAAAGGGGGGAGAGAGGGGCAATGACATGCAGCAAAGGGCCGTGGGTCGGAACCAAACCTGCGGCCACTGCGTCGAGGGCTGAGCCTCTGTATATGGGCGCACGCTCTACCAGGTGAGCTATCCAGGCACCCAGAGCCAAGAGTCTTAATAACTTTGTAGCAACTCATTTGGCAATGGCTTGAATGTAACGTCCATTATTATAAATAAGTTACGCACTAAAGCTTTAATTGCAGTATGGACTGTGTGACCACGACCACACGGTTAGACACTACTGGCTCAAAAGTATTATAACAAATCCAAGAGAAGTAGCTGCGTTTCATGACTGTTAGGACATCAACATGCGAGTGGGACTTCAGAGGGGTTTCCTCACAGGAATGTAATCAGGCAGCCACTCGGGGATGCTCAGCTTGCCAATCTCCATTGAGATCTTCTTTCTGTGGCCTGGTTTGGTCACTCCGATGGCGGTCAGGTCCTGAAGAACAGAACACACGTAGGCAGCCAGTGAATACTCAACTTCAACAAAAAAAACAAACAAGAGATGACATTTCTGTCGCACCAAATGCTTGCTCTGGGGAGGAATTGTTGCGTGTCTGTAAATGATAGTGTGTTCTAGACCCACTATATCTGTAAAGTGTCCTGAGAGAACTTCTGTTGGATTTGACACTATCAAAACAATTGAATTTCATCATTCATATATTGCCGATTGACTGCTACAGTACAATTAACATTCATATTATATATATATGTATGTATGTGATAGTTTCATTTTATTTTATTCAAGAACACAGCACTCAGTGATTTTCACTCCTCCTCCAATAACGTACCACATAACACAGGAAGTTAATAAAGATGCCACATTTCTTCTTAGTTATGCAGTGGTCTTGATTTACAATTTGGCACCATGCATAATGCAGTATCAATGCAGGAAACTACGTATGGAGATAGAAGGTGGTAAGACATTACCAGTAAAGTGAAAGTGCACAGCAGACAAAAGTGTTGCAAATCAATAAAGAAGCAAATTAGGAAACACAATCAACAATAACAACAATGGATCTACATTTTAATAAATCATTAATGCTAAAATGCTTGTAATTGTAACACACACACACCTCAGGGGTCATTCTGCTGATGGTGGGTACATCATATCCCGCGCTGATGAAGTTGGATGTGTACTGCTCCAGCTGGAAGTCACACAGCCACTGGTAGATGGCCTCCGAGTCCTAACAGAGAGTGAGGTGGTTTAACAGGCGTCTCTCTCACACAGAGCTACTCTGGCTGGAGTACTCTACACACAGCTACTCTGGCTGGAGTACTCTACACACAGCTACTCCGGCTGGAGTACTCTACACACAGCTACTCCGGCTGGAGTACTCTACTCACCTTGCCCTGCAGAAGCTCCTCTGGCCTCACAAAGCCTTTCAGAGGAGTGCTGTTGGCCTGCCGACGGGAACCACCTGGAAAACACACACGATCAATCTTACAGGACGACGACCTCCACCGTACTTTACGGGGCATTCAGACCCAAAAAAACGATCCAGTGATTTGCCTCAGGGTGGTGCGACGGGGACGGGGACGGCCCATTTGTGTGCCGTCCTGTTGTGTTCTTAAACCCCCCCAACAAAGGACAAGTAGACTTTATATTTCACAATTACTGTTTTCAGTCAGATCGTTTATAGAGTTCAACGTTTCCGACCTCACTTGAAGGCAGCTTTATTTCCCAGGATAGAGAGAGAGCGAGAGTGAGCGAGAGAGAGAAAAGAGACGAGCGAGAGCTTTGTTGTTGCAGGAAAACATTCAGCTATTACACAAACTCCCGGGCAGATCAGAGCTTGTGTTTGGTGTTTTAAAACTTTCGTGTGGCAGCAATAGAGGCAGTGAAGTGTCCTGTTTCCTGATTCTCACACCGCCTCGAACTATAGCTCAACACACACCGACCAGTCTGATCTCCAGTTACATGATCGGCCACCGCAGCGTGACGTGGGGTTGTGTTTCTCCAAAAGTTGAGTCGGTCTCAACTTTTCGCCGCAGGCCCGCTGCATTTTTTTTGCGTGTCCCCCATGCGGCAAACCCCCAGCCGCGGCCTAAACGCACTACCCCCATTGAAAATGAACGAAAGACCGGCTGACGCAGGCTGTCTGAACGTGTTATGTCTGCAGGGTCAGCATGCCGACGGAAACAACAAGACCAGACAAAGAAGAGAAAAGACTCAACAGGAACAAGTTTCAGGAAGGGGAGTCAAAGCTGTACACAATCAAATGCTAACAACTATGCACACATGAGCAAGTTCCTAATATAGTCTGCATTCAATTGACCCGCGAACCCGCCAAATGCGGGTAAAAATTAATTTGGCGTGCAACATTGTAAAGTTAGTAGCCAATTTGGCTGGTCATGAATGAAGCGGACAACGCTGCATCGGTTTGAATCAGCCAGCTGCAGAAATGTTGCCAGATTGGTCTGTTTTCCACCAAGAAATTTGGCTGGTTTTGTGTGTTTGGCTTGTAAACGTAATGTTTATCTGGCAACCCTGCTTGAACTACTAATCCTACATTTCCCATGATCACTTTGTCGTGACATGTCGTACAACTGTTGGCTATGTGCCTAGCGTGCGTGGAACCGTTTACGAGCTACGCTGAAACGGAGAAGACGAACGGAATGGCGCGAAAGCAAACCAGAGGAGCTGAAAGTAAGTTAGTTAAAGTTAGTTAGGGAAAGAACAGACAGACAGACATTTGGCTAGTGGAGAATCTGATTGGCTGGTAACTTTAAAAATCTACTAGCCATGTTGGCTTGTGATTTTTAGTGATTTCAAGCCCTGTCAGTCACGTCAAACTAAGTGGAATCGTGGAATCAGTCGCAGCTGTAAGCGGTTGTTGTCGTTGGGTCACTGCAGGTGGGTGAAGGTGTGTTATCTATCTGATCTGAAACCCACTCATGACTCATCTCTCTCTCTCTGTCCTGACACATTAGCACAGACCTCTGAGGAATGCACCTTCCCTCCCATTCTCTCCGTCTTTGCCCGAGGCGAGCGCTTTCATCGTTTGTCTTTCTGCTCTTTAAGGCTCAATCACATCAAGTTACTAAATCAAAAATGTTCAAGTGGCAGTTCCCCCAAATCATACTTTCTGACTTTCATAGGTTTTATTTGTACAGGCAGAGATTTCTTAATACAAGGGACACTATCTTTCCATTTGTGTGCATCCTTGTCCCAGAAATGCTTGTTACTAACCTAGCTCTGGGGAGTTTACTCCCCGGAGTCATTATGTTTTTTTTTCGCCCAGCACATTTCCTTGGATTAGGATGGCACCAAGATCTTGGTTGCAGCTGTCGCCGTGGTCCTGCTGCACTCCCTGTTACACCCTGCTACGCTCTGCGGTGCCCTGCAGTGTCCTGCTGAACCCTGCTGCGTCCTGCTACGTCCAGCTATGCTCTGCCACGCTACACACTGTAACGCCCTGCAGTGCCCTGCTATGACATGAACTACTACGACTCCCTTTTGTAGTCACTGTGCCATTATCTTTATTGTGACTGTTATTGCCATTGTTCATCATACCCCCAACCGGCACCGTCAGACACCGCCTACCAAGAGTCTGGGTCTGCCGAGGTTTCTTCCTAAAAGGGAGTTTTTCCTCGCCACTGTCGCACTAAATGCTTGCTCTTGGGGGAATTACTAGAATTGTTTGGGCTTTGTAAATTATAGAGTGTGGTCTAGACTTACTCTATCTGTAAAGTGTCTCGAGATAACTCTTTGATTTGATACTATAAATAAAATTGAATTGAATTATCTGAAGAACAGAAGTGCTTCCTCAGGTCCTTGATTACAGGTCAACATTTGGGGTTTACGCTCGTTTGCTTTCTTTCCGAGAGTTCCATGGGAAGATCACGTTTTTGCATTAAGTACGGAGCTTGAGCCAGGAGGCGATTAGCTTAGTATAGAGAATGTAATCAGGAGAAAACAGCTAGCCCGGCTCTGTCAAAGGTTTAGAAATACACCTAACATGTCTACAGCTCACGAAGTTAGGTGCTGGAACTATTTCTTGGCGAACAACAGCCGGGATCCATGTCACCACCGTGAGGTTGCCAGGTTTGTACGGACACATTTCCTAAAACCTGTGCTCAGCGAACATCCAGCAGCCAGAGCTGCAGACACTGCACAGTTGTTTCTACATTTCTGTTTGTGTACAGGCAGATTCAGAATGCGGCTGCTCCAGTCCTCACTAAGTCCAAAAGAGTGGATCACATCAGTCCAGTTCTGAAGTCTTTCCACTGGCTTCCTGTCTCTCAGAGAATTGGTTTCTAAATAGTACTGTTGGTTTGTTAAGTACTGAGCGGTTTATTTCTGATCAGCTGCTCCATTCTGAACCCTCCAGACCTCTCAGGTGGTCTGGGTCAGCTCTGCTTTCTGTCAGAGTCAGAATTAAACATGGCGAAGCAGTGTTCACTTTCTATGCTGCACAGATCTGGAACTAACTCCCAGATAACTGCTGCAGCTCTCACTTCTTTTAAATCAAGGATGAAGACTGTTCTTTTTCTAAGTAATTGCTCATTTCTTACACTGCACTGGAACTTTTATTCTAGTATTTTATCTGTTTTATTTTTTATTTTTAACTGCTCTTGAAGCTGAAATGTGCTGTACAAATAAAGCTGCCTTGCCTAAACAAAGTGGGCATGTTTTAGAACTTTAAACAGGCCAGGCTAGCTGTTTCCTCCTGCTTCCGGTCTTAAGCTAAGCGACTCCAGTTTTGTACCAAACACATAGACACGGGTGATATTAATCTTCTCCTCTAAACACAGGGAAGAAAGTGTATTTCCCAAACTTCTGAAGTACAGTATAACTTTAGGTTAATCCAAAAGTTTGGATGCCCCAAAGCCAAAGAACCTCAGGTTTTTTTCTTCCCATCTAGACCTGACACATTCCTGTTTTCTGTCTTGCTTATCTTTCTGTATTTTATTTGCGGTTTTTTGAGTTCTGTTTTTCTCTACTTTGTGGTGAAGGTCAGGGGCCCTGGTCTCCAAAGAGAGTAAAACGCAGCACCTCGTGGAGAGGTATTTGGCCTCAGGGAAAGAGACAAAACTATTGGCTCGAGAAAATAAAAAAGGCTGCTCTTTAGAAAGCCCAAATAAAATAACAGTGTGTACACTCCAACAAACACCTGACTCAATATTATATATCAATATAAGTCTGGAAAGAGCTTGTCGTTTTACAGACATGTATAGCAGGGAAGGAACTGCTAAAAAATAGGTTGGATGTTAAATTGATGTCAATTCAAAACTCAAGCGTTTGAGTTCATCAGGAGCATTTTCTCTGGTCTTGCTGCCTCCACTGTCTCAAGAAACAAACACCCCCGGTCACATCTAACAACTGAATCTAGCCAAAGAGAGGACGTTAAATGTGAATCAATGCTGGATCCCCCGCAGCCTGGACACACAGCAACAATCCGTCCATGACTTCTTACCCTTCAGGAGGGAGGAGAGCCGCGCAGCTCCTGACGTTTTCATCCTTCCTTCCGACTATCCTTCACGCAGACAAGACATTTTTTTTTCCAGTTCAGTCATCTGATCTCTTCTCTTCTCCTTCATTTAACAAATAGGTTTGGCTCTTTCTGCTTCTGTTCCTGTCTCCTCCCTCTGACCCCTCCCCTCCAACTCCTCATTCCTCTTCTCCTTCACTTAACCCTCCTTTCTATTCAGCCTGAGGTCAACACAGATCCTCCGCTTCGTCTTGCATGTCACTCCACAATAGGGCTGCACCACATGAGGAAAATATCTCATTGGGATTATTTTGACTGATATTGCGATTGTGATGTGATTCACGATATTGGAGGGAAAAATCATTTTTTGTACCATTATTCTCATTTTCATTGAAAAATATTAAAATTATAAAAATTTAAATGACTTATTGTGAGGATCTGTACCAAACAAAGTTTGTTTTCTTTAGTCTGTAGGATAGGATTTGTAGGCCGGGACGTCTCAGCAGCACCACAATGCTTCATTCTGAATGGTTTGACACATATTTTGCCTTTAACAAATGTTGCACCCCCCCCATCCCTGCGATTTGTAGATTGCACTAGTCCAGGTGTCTTCAACGTTTTTAGACCAGGACCCCTCAGCTGAATAAGAGATGGATCAGCGACCCCTTACAACATATATTGTATAAAATAGAGTTGCATATTATACTGGGCCTACAATAAGGTGTAGGGCAGCCTAGAGCCTTTAGATATACCTTTTTATGGCACATTCAATAGTAAGCTATTACAATAATTGTTGACCTATATGTATACGTGATGTTTTAATGTTAAAATGTGGAACAGTGAATCCTTAAGCTTAACTGTATCACTGGACCTACCTTACCTATAGGCCAGTAAGCCTATCATCAATGTTGTTTAAATTTAAAAAAAAGATTTATCGTTACAAATATGTTGGATTCATGTTAATGTATATTTTCAGACACACACACACACACACACACACACACACACACACTCTATCTGACACATAGTCAGCTTTTCTATGATTTTCTGCACCTGCCGATCGATCAGCATGCACGCACAAAGACACATTCTGCCAGCCTGCAGTGTTTCCTCAGTGCTTTAATGGCTGGTGTGGTGGAGAGAAGCCTGTGGTTATATTGGTTTCTGTGGTGAGGAGAGTTAAACCTTTCCCCTCTCCTCCCATCTCATTTCCTTTGAGACCTACAGCAATAACAGCTCAATCTGCAGAACTAAAGCAATACTGCTACATGGGTCTTTCATCACATTCCTCAGGTATAAGTAGCTACAGTGATGTTCAACATGTTACAATCATAGTATGCAGGGTTTTGATGCTGTTAACTTTATGTATTTCTTGCTTATGAGTCCTAAAAACAGATCTAAATCTTAAGAAAAAGATTTAAGTCAAGTTTATCTTCTAACTTGGTTTTCTTGCACTGACATACATGTATTTTGCCTTCGTAAAACCGATTAGGACAGAGATTTTAAGAATAAAGTCATAATGTTATGAGAAATAAGTCGTACTTTCTAGACAAAGTCATAATATTAAGAGGAAGAAAACTGCAATACATAGAAAATATAGTATGAATAGTTAAACATTTTCAAGGAAAAGTCATAATATTTCAAGAAAAACGTTATCTGAGGAGGTGGGAAAGTAAATGTGCGCGCTTTTGTCAAACCAACCGATGACTTCATCCAGCCTTTCCCACCTTTGACAGTGTACAGCCTCTTTCCTAAGCTTCTTAGTGGATGCAGTGGATAAGGATCCCAAACAGGACTAGGGCTACATTTACATTGCTACGTTTTGGTATAAAAAGGAATATCTTTTGCTACGTTTCCCCTCTCGTTCCCCCTGCTCTGGTGTTTCCTCCTCTCATTCCCCCTGCTCTGGTGTTACCCCCTCTCATTCCCCCTGCTCTGGTGTTTCCGAGCCCCTAAACCAGAGACATTTGGAAACTCTTCTGACCCGTTTTGGTTTGGAATCTGCGGGGTTGTGTTGCAGTCTCAACGGCTGCAAACTGGTTCTTATCGGTCACGACGTCTCGTTCTCTGAGACTTAAAGCTACTAACGTTACCATGGCAACTACCAGCAGCAGGCGGAGTCTACACTGCTGCCTCCTGTTTATGCCCAGTGTACCAGAATGTTGGTGAGATATGAGGTTTGGGCGTGTTAGTTTAAACAGAGATTAGTTCTTCTACTGGAGATAGAAACACTTGGTGCATGGAGATCGCTTTTGGCTCAAAACTACATTTAAAAACCAAGACGTAGCGGTGGAGATGTAGCCCAACGGCATCTGCCGCAGAGTTGTAGCTTAGCGAAGGTAGCCAGAGGTGACATAGGCTGCAGACGCAGACCAGAGCTGTTTATCGCTCATAGGAAAGACTTCAGAGTAACTGTAGGGTATGTATAGAGCGTCAGGAAATTATACTAGACTACCTAATCTAATCATACCATACAAACATCATATCATTTGTTCTCGAAGCAACCTTTTCATTGTAATTCTATGAATTCATTCTCATAATATGACTTTTTTTCTGTAATTACAACTTTTTACTGGAATGTCAGATTTTGTTTGTAGAAAGAAGCCGTGACAGAGAGAACTTTTATCATTGGAATTGCTAGTATATCTATAAATATAATATATTATTGTTATTAAAAATAGGAAGAAGGCAGAAGACCGACCTGTGGATCCGTATGCCTGTTTGCTGTGCTCTGCTCCCGTAATGTGGAGATGGTCTCCTGACTCGCCAGCAGAGGGAGCCAGCTGCACACAAACACCATGAAAGAAGACGTAATTAATACTGAGGTGCACTGCACACCATATCCAACACGGGAAGTCAGATCATCTTGTATTAAAATGTTCATTAGTACAGAAAAATACAACATGAGACAGGTTATACGGAGGGGGCCAAGCAGGTCAAAAGCTGCAAAGAAACTCCCGCACACTGTCTAACTTGCAAAAAAATATGAAGATTAATAGTAGGCAACGTTTCGGTACCAGACCATCTTCAGGCAAATGGTGTTACATCCTGAGAACAGCTTCTCAAGATGTAACACCATTTGCCTGAAGTTAGACAGTGTGCGGGAGTTTCTTTGCAATTAAAATGTTCATTAAAATGTTCAAACAAGAGAATATTAACAACAATGTGTATGTGATAGTGGAGACATCTGAGCAGATCTAACCTTGGTATAGTCCGCGTTGTGGCGATTTGGAATCCCGTTGTGTTTGTGGCCGCTCTCTGAGCTCTGGCCGCTCCCGGCGCTGCGGCTGCTGCCCACGCTGCCCGCACTCCCAACACTGTTCCTGTCACCTGGCAGAAAACACACACACACACACAGATCACAGCGTACAATCAGACTCGCATAGAATTTGATCCTGAAATGAGGAGAGAACGCAAGAGTGTAGGTGTTCATTTGTAGGTTAAGGTATGTGGTCTGAGTGCACTGCAAAAACAAAAACTATTTTAGCAAGTCATTAGAAATTCCCAGTCACCCTTAAAGGATTAGTTTACCACGTTGGCAAATACACTTATTTCCTTTCTTTCTTTAGTTAAAATATTACAACTTTTTTGTGTTTGTATCAGCTTTATTGTATTGTTCTCCTTTGCTATTCGCTGTGTAAGGAAGACTGGCAAAGCAAGCTTGCATTGCATGGTGCAAGTTGTCTTTACCGTGCTTATGACGACCTCTTGAATCTTGAAGAACGATACGAATCTCATGTCTGTGGGCAGGTATGGAGGCTGGGAGGGGCTTAGCTTAGCTTCAAATCAGTTGCCTGATATGTCATTTAACACAATCAGTTATATCAACTCACAAAAAGCAACAAAATATGATTTGACAATTTAAATACTGAGCTCTATCACCCATTGAAATGACAAACAAATTATCTTTTTAATAAAAAATAATAAATATAAAGTGTAAATTTCAAAATAAAGGCGGATCCTAAAGATGACGGTATCGATATTTTAACTTTGTATCGATGGTATTGAATTGTTAATCATTGAATTGATATATGGATCCAGATCAATGTATCGTTACATTCTTACTGCGTGATGTAACCAACAACAGTTTCTCCATTTCAGCAAGAAAGCATTTCTCCTAGAATCGCAAATTCAGATTTACATTTCTGTTTTTGTATGAATTAAACAAACAAGATACAACATGTTAATTAGTAAGCTTTTATGCTAAGCTAAGCTAGTCATATCTCGGCTCTAGATATTAATCCTCTCATCTAACTCTCAAACTCTTTAAAATGTTGCCAATTTCAGGAATTATAGATGACATTATCTCTTTGCTTATAAACAAAAAGTACAATTTTCATAACTCCCTAGATGAAATGACTTGAGATAATTGTTTTTAATGTTTTTTTTCTGTGCAGGCAAAAAAAAAGCAGTAACACAGGGTCAGGAGTAACACAGGGGTTAAAGAAAAGGCTTTAAAGGAGTGCTGCTCACTTACCATTATGTCCTGCTGCAAGACAACACAATGGTTATGGGTACTGGATTATTGAGGGGAGAGGGCATGGTAAGGTCAAGACTTTGGGATATAAAGGGATAAAGATGGGAATAAGCTTCCTTAAAGAGGAATGGCTGGGATGGGATGGAATCACACAGGGCTGGCCGGTTGGGAGCACACACCCTTACCAGTGGGAGAGCTCCGGAGGACCCAAATGTCCTGAGTGGGGCTAGCACGACTAGCTGGGGCTGAGGACTGACTGTCAGGTGGAGCACCTAACAAACACACACACACTTTAGACAGACTCAGTGTATGCTGGGAGTGGACTGACGCTGAGCACCAGAGGAGACGGGGATCAGGGTGCTGTTTGGGAGGGAAAGGTGAACCCAGGAAGCAGGGACGGATTATGAGACGATGTATTTGTTTGATTGACTTTCCAACAAGCAATGTTAACAGTCACTTCAAACAGGGGGGGGGGGGGTTGTTGAGCTTTTGGGGCCCTTGGCCTGTGCCCGGTAGGTCTGTTCAATAATCCATCACTGCCTGGGAGGACACAAATGTGTTACAGGGGGTGAACCCATAGGAAGAAGGTGATATGTGTGTGTGTGTGTGTGTGTGTGTGTGTGTGTGTGTGTGTGTGTGTGTGTGTGTGTGTGTGTGTGTGTGTGTGTGTGTGTACCTGTGGGATCATTGCCCAGGGTGTATGTGTCATCAGTCTGAGGGGCAGGACCGTGGCTTGAGGGTGGCGCTCTGGACACATATTGTTGGCGTTGGCAGGGCACTGAGGCTTGGCGGGAGAGAGTGCCCCCTATGGTCAGGGAGACAGGATGGATTGAGGATGGCATGCATGAGTGAGGGAAGGAATTTCATGTACATGTACATGTGTGTGTGTGTGTGTGTGTGTGTGTGTGTGTGTGTGTGTGTGTGTGTGTCAGTTTGAACTGCATGCATTGGTGTGGGAACAGGCTGTAAGACGGCAACAACACCACCCTTTTGAAGTGTGGTGAGCACATTATGACCCTTACGTATTGTTATTCATTCAGTATTTGGAACAACAGCTAAAAAAGGGTGTTACATAAGTGGCTGCTGAAAGAGAGTGGAAGATCACCAGTGATGCTCAGAGAGCTTATTTTTCCTTTGTGTGTTGTTGGTCCATGGTTGCTGACACCATTGAGATAATCACAGAGCTCAGGCGCGCACACACACACACACACACACACACTACTGAGAGTGCCTCATAAGCAAAGGGCCTGTCAACGACTTAAAGTCAAACTCTCTTTCTCTTGTCTGTTCAACCTCAAGCACATTGATGCCCGCCTAGAAACACACACACACACACACACACACACACAGAGTGAGGGTTTTAGTACTGAGCTGACACTTTGCAATCTGGCCATAGTAATCCTATTAATGTGTGTCTCTGTGTGTGAGTATCTACGTATGTGTGTGCGTGTGTGTGTGTGTTATTGGACCCCTCACTGTGCTTGCCTCGCTGTTTGAATGGCAATGGCTTTTCAGCTGCAAAACAAGCATAGGGATCATATTCACAGGGATTAAATCAGATGACTTACAAGCATGCTGAACCCTCCAGTGATCATGTATGCCAACATGATAGATTCTGCCTGTGTACAAGTGTGGAGATACATTCTTAGCCAAGATATAACCCTTGGGTTATGTTAGCCCCATTAACACCGCTGTGCAGCTCCAGCCCCCAGTGTGTGAGGTCCTTTCTGGCTCTGGGACTAAGTCATAGTCAGAGTATGATATAGTAAACACTTATCCTTGCTTGGCTCTCAGTGGTCTTCCACTAAAGAAATAGGTGACAGTACGTCCTTTTTCCAATTAATCGGATAATTATTTTCTGGATGAATGGATTAGTTGGTTGGTCTCTAAAATGTCAGAAAATGGAGATGACGTCCTCAAATTTCTTGTTTTGTTCACAACTCAAATATATTCAGTTTACTGTCACAGAGGAGAGAAGAGACTAGAAAATACTCACATTTAACAAGCTGACCACAGAAAAATGACTCAAACCGATTATCAAAATAGTTGGCGATTCATTTAATAGTTGACAACTAATCAATTAATCTGTGCAGGTCTAATGAGGCCCCATCGGCCTGGTTGACATCCAGCCCTTACTGAGCCCAGGGAGAGTATGGTTAAAAATAACAAGGCAGGTAGAAAAGGCAACATTAAGACACAAGTTGCATTAATGCAGCGGTGGAAGAAGTATTCAGATCCTAATACCACACTGTAAAAATACTCTGTTACAACTAAAAGTCCTGCATTGAAAAAGTTACTTAAGTAAAAGTCTGTAAGTATCATCAGGAAAATGTACTTAAAAGTATTAAAAGTAAAGAACTCTCCTCCCATTTTAGAAAGTGTAAAGGATCCAAACAGGTGTGTGTTTAATGGTCTGATCATTTCAGCTGGACTTGGAGGCCGTTATATTGTTGGCTAGTTTCATTTAGAATAAAACATCAGATTTTATAAACTACATGTGTTTTGTGTGCAGAAATCCTAATGTGCTAGCTAGAAATTAAGTAAATGTACTTAGTTCCTTTCCCCCACTGAGTGTCTCCATGCAGATGTTGTGTGTGAGCTGCCGTTTGTCTACCTGCTCGTCTGCTGAGGACCTCCACCACGGAGGGGGGAAAGAAGCCCACGCGGTCCGTGCCCCGCTGGGTGTCATGGATGTGACCCTTCCAGCGGCCGTCTGAGTGCTGCTCCACCACCTGACGCCGACAAATCAGGAGCACGCTTCAGTCACTGCACACAAGCATCAGCCTCGCAACCATTCACCATCACGTTAGACAGGACTATGGGACATTACTCAATCACTAACACATTATTTCATCTTGAAATCTAAAGCGCCATCTGATTGGAACACCTTGCCCGGCTCACTTAGATCTATTACTTCATTTGGTTTTTAAAGGCATCTGTCTTTATTTATCTACAATCAACCTGCTCTGGCTTCTAATTTGACATGACACATGATTCTTGTTGACTTGGTTGTGAATCTATTGTTGTTTTCTTAGAGAGCTTTGATTAGAAAGGGGGGAAAAGTGAATGTGGAACTTTGAGGGGTTTGCTTTCCAGACATTTTCTCTTGTCAACTGTACATCAACTCTAAGGCCGGTTACACACTGGCTGCGTGGCGTGAGCGTGGCGTTTCTGTTGCGTGTCAGCTGCGTGGATTTTTCTATGTCTTTACACACCAGAAACGTGTATGACGCGGTGCTGCTGCTGCTAGCCTTGTCTGGACACATGTATGTTTCCCATTGATAAAATGAAATACCATGTTAAACATAAATATATACTGATGTGATTACAGCAAAGACAACATCGGCAGTATTGACGGCAGAATATTTTGTTCTGTATTGACAAGTGTCAATACAGAACGATACAAGGTGCAATAATACAAAATAGATTTTTTTTTTAATTACATTTATATCTGCATTTATATCAAAACCTTTCAAAGACTTTCAAACATCAACATGTCATTTATTAATATGTATTTGTGTCAAAATGACATATAAACATATTTTCCTATTCTATTTTGCCTGGAAACGCTTCCAACACACTTGCGTGTTCTATTGAGTTCTATTTCTAGCATGCACGCATTTTCGGTGTGGCTCAAGCCATGCCTGAGACATGCGTGTCACACAGGCAGTGTGCAAGCTCTGACCGGTTACCATGGGAGCCAAAATATAAACGGACACGCCACGTAGTGGACACGCTCACGCGACGCAGCCAGTTTGCATGCCACGTGCGTGACTCCCCCAGGCATGCTTTTAGAACCATAATGAGAGAGCCAATGAGCTGGAAGTGCACAGTCTATTCGTTGTGAGTGTTAACTAAATGCCTGGGGAGGGCAAACACAAACACCTCGGCCTTCTGACAGGAGACCGCACAACAACATACAAGTTCATACAGGAGTCTGGGATGTCACAATGAGGACTCGTATAAAGATATCAAAATACACAGCCGTGACCAGGGTGCAATTTGTGGAAAAAAAGCCGTTTTTGATCATGCACAACAAAACCTTCAAGAATTAAATCCCCCTTCCAATACCATGGATATAGTGCCACTCAGCCAGCCGTGGCAAAACACTTATTAATTAACTTCAAAATCCAATGGAAAATAATCTCAGAATGAAATAGCACAACGTGGTGTCAACATGAAAGCACAGCGCTTTCAAGCCGGAGATACATTTTGTCCCCACAGGGGATATGTAGACCAGAAAGGGGGAAATCTCACACATCCCCCCCCCCCTGGAAAATAACACCCTGGCCGTGAGCAAACAAACACACAGATGTGCACACACATGAATTAGTGCAAACTGTGTGTTATTGAGAGAGTGACGGCAGCAGGTTTGTGCCTGTTTCTCTGCTGTGGTCTCCTGCTCAGAGAACACTCAATTACTTGCACTAGCCCACACAAACACTGTGTGTGTGTGTGTGTGTGTGTGAACTGATTATTGACAGGGATCTGCAATATGCTTAATTTTGATTATTTACATTGCTTTTACATTTCAGAGCGTTTGATATTTTAAGTTGATCTTTTATCATTTTTCAAAGTCTCCTTCAATATGAGCACTGCTGACAAATGCATTACCCCTCTGGCATCTTTAAGGCGACATATAAATACACAACTGCTTTACAAACAAAGGCTAGAAATCGAAATCAAGTTCTTATTGGAGCCCCTGACAATTTAGCTGGAAGACATGAAGCAGGAAAGAGTCTGCTCAGTGAACCCAGGGCTTACTGTAGTAGACAGCCATTAAAAAGAGAAGTTTCTTTCTCAACAAACAGCCAACATTTTTTACCATAATAAGATCTCCAGCCCTGAGGTTTAGAGCAGTGGGGTCGTGGAGGTTCCAGTAGTCCTTCAGCGCTCGGACCTGTAGAGAGCTGGATGCCTCTGCACACAGACAGGAAGATACAGACACAGCATTGAATTTTAAATCAGCCCCCCGCCCACTGTTTCCCCTGCCTCGGTCTCAAGCCAAAATCCACATTTCATAACAGCATCACTGAACTATCAGAAAGTGTTGTTGAGAGCTATATACACACACACCTCTCAGCAGCTGTTTGATTTCCCTGCTGGCTGTGGAGGTGGTGAACTGGTTGACGATGTCCAAAGCTGTCTGATTGTATGTGTTGCGCATGTTCACATTGATGCCCGCCTAGAAGAAAAAAATAAAAACACACACACACACACACACATGCACGCACGCACCGTGGGATTAGTGTGGGTGAGGTGCAATTTAAAAACAAACCCTCCCTCAAAAGCCTCCCTCCTTTATTAAAGAATAACAGTGGAATTGTAGTGTGGTTGTGTTAGTTTAAGACACGGTCTTTCCATCTACTCCTTCAATACAAAAATATCAGTGTCAGCCTCCATAATCCCACATTAGATGGACAGAAATTAGATGCCACGTCTTTTCTTACATCCAGCAGCAGCCGCACTACTTCAGTCTTGCCGTAGAGGGCAGCCTCGTGCAGAGACGTCCCCGCTTTGGTGGCTCTGTTGATGTCAATGCCAGCTTTCAGCAGCAACCTGTTCAATGTGTTCAATGAAGCAAAAGTTAGAAATGATTTCCTTGTATTTGTTTTAAATTCAACAAGCAGTGTGTTGTGTTTCAGAAGAATAGTGGAAGCAGCAGAAATGCAGAACTGAGTACACTTTAAAATCTGTTTATTTATCGCATGGAATATTGTTATCGCGATATTCAACGTTATCGCACGTCGCCTATTTTCGTCATATCGTGCAGCCCTAAACTGTACTAAATGCACATCGCCACTCTACATATTCTGCGTTGAGCACCATAACACTTTAACACACTGCCCTGCTAACGACATACTACAGCACTTTAAAACACTGTACCCCCGACCGTTTTAACTGTTTTTAAAGGTTTCTTTTCTGGTTTTATATATTTTAGTCTATGTATTCTTAGATACTTCTGTATGATTGTTGTCTTTCCCTGTTGCCCTGCAAGTGGCTGGTGGAGAACAGTCTTTTCATTTTCTTTATGTATGTAAGTACACAAGGAACTATGACAAAGTAATCTGACCTGAATCTGAACTGTCAAACAAGTTACGGTTAGCCAAAATAAAACAGAAATGCAATCATCAACAATGTGAGGACAACAGTGTGTGACTTGTGTAAATGACTGAGGCTGCTGAAAGCTTGTCAGCTCATCTCAGACTGTATGAGCGAGTATTAGAGCCACTGTTAGGAAAACAAAACCGATATTGAGAATAAAGTTGTGGTAGAACATAATATTTTGAGAATGTCAATTTAAATTACCAATAAAGTTGAAAAAAATCCATCCTTTATTTGACACATACAGTACAAGTTGACACATAGCTAGTATTAAAGCAACTTTATTCTCAGAATATTGCCACTTTTATCCTGAGAAAAGTAAATATTACAAATTACGTTGTACTTTAAAAAAAGAAAAAAGGTCCTTAAACAAACATCTTATAATATTACATTATTCTCATTGATTTCTCATTATTATGACTTTACTCTCATATCAGACTTTGTGTTGTAAAATTATTTGACAAGAAAAATCACTTCCCTTATTTCACACATCAAAGCTGAGGGACTTTATTACAACAGGGTATTCAAAATAAACAGAAATGAATTAGTATTACAATTCTATTGTAAAAAATGTTCATTTTTATGAGAAAAGAGCCATCATGTAATACGAATACAATTGTAAACAACAAACCATAGAAAATCACTTCCTTCCATTAACCCGTACTGCTCACCTGTTTACTACGACGAGTATTAAAATAAACTTCTTGTAACCTAACAACTGGAACTATTCTGGACATATTACTTTTTCTTGTGAAATTACACAACAACAAAAAAGTTTGGAAAAAGTCAATATTACAAAAAAAAAAAATGTAAAGGGAAACACAATGGAGTATAAAAATAAACACCTTGTAAGATTACAAGCTTGATCTAAATATTGCGACTTTTTTATTGTAATTAACTTTTTTTTTTTCTAAAATTCCAACTATGTAAACAGTGAAAAAAAATGTTTTCACTAACAGTGGCCCTGACAGTCTGTTATGAGAATGAATGATTTCCCGGACTACCACAGAAATATGTTTACATTAGTTTGAGCTTAATGGTGACGTGTGAAACGTGATTTCTGCTGACAAACTAACTTGACGTGACGAGATCACACAAGACAGGAGAAATATCAAACACCGAAGTTTGATGAAAAAAGCAGCCTGATGCCAACCTATCGTAGCTGCACCTTCCTTTCCTCAGCAGCCAACACGTTCATCTTGCTATGAAACCTTGAGAAGGCTGCAGTGTTTCCCCCGGTGTATTGCGAGCTAAATTCCCCCCTAACTACTCTCGCTTTGCCAGACCTTCCTCCACAGCACTGCGGAAGAGGGTCTGGCAAGTCCACACAGCATTCTGGGATGGGAGAACAAATGTGCTCTGGTTTATTGGCATTTCTTTAAACCAATCACAATCGTCTTGGGCGATGCTAAGCGCCGGACGGAGCCACGGTGCCTCTGCTAAATAGTCTCGAGAAGGAACTTGTTTTGGTGGAACATGTGTACGTTCAAAAGTAGTTTGTCGTGCAACAGAAAACTCAGATTGGACAGATAGTCTAGCTAGCTGTCTGGATTTACCCTGCAGAGATCTGAGGAGCAGTTAACCATAGTCCTCAGAAATCCACCGGAGTTTAGAACGCCAACACAAAGAAAGAGGAAGGTGACTAACCGAAAAGAGTGAAATCCGGCAACATTTCCAGTGGCACCGGAACAATCCCGGAAGTGGACCGTCGTGGATATAGACTACCCCCCAAAAGGCCTTAGCCACTGGGAATAATGTTTGTATGTATGTTTAAGATGTTTATTAAGCTACAGTTATAGTGAGGCGGCTCGGATGGAAACTTAGACGTAGTCATATTTTCAAATCTGCAGTCAGCTTTTAGCACTGACTTAATGTGTAGGGCCCTGTGGAATCTGTCTTATAGCTTTTTTAATTCTCAATTTTGCAATTCCGTCCATGATTCTGCTATCACAGAAACTATTGGGCTCTACATTAATGCTGCCATCAGGCTAGGACTGGCCCCAGCTGGGCACTCGGCTATAAAAAGACACTTGCCACCGGGCTAAACAACTTTTTGGGGGGAAACCCTGAGCTGAATGTCTGCTATAAAGCTCAACTTCTCCATCTCTGTCCTGCAGATAAGCAGTCCATTTGTAAACATTAAATATGAAATATGCTATGGCAAAGGTCCTCCGCATGAGGTCTCCTCTGGATCAAATTTCATTATGAATTATCACAATCAGAGACCTCTTCTTTTTTTTTCTCAATTCATACACAGTTATTTTCCTACATAACTAGAGTGAATACATAATTTAGTTATTGTATATAATATATCTCTCCTGGTTGTCTGGGTGCAAATGTTTGCAGCTTTAGTTCTCACCAGAGCCAGAAAGCTTCTCCAGCTATACAAAGAGTAGGTACTATAAGACGTCTGCTGTAGTGTGGCAGTCTTTGAAGAGACATAAATCCCTTAGTGGGAGATCACAGCCAAATTCTGCTGAGTAACCTCTGAATAAACTTGTGTGCTAATGCAGTCACTTTTCTTATTCCTGTTTGTGTTGAAAGCTCATCTTTTCTCCTCCATGTCGACTGTTCTACTTTCCAGTTCAGGAGGAGGAGGAGAGAGGAGGATGAAGAGGGTATTGCAAAAGAGATCTGATAATCGCTAGCAGCATGTCTGAGAAGCAGGGTGGAGTTACTTGGCTAAACACATACATACAGTATCTCACAAAAGTGAGTACACCCCTCACATTTTAGTAAATATTACATATATATTACATATACGTATATAACACTGAAGAAATTACACTTTGCTACAATGTAAAGTATTAAGTGTACAGCTTGTATAACAGTGTAAATGTGCTGTCCCCTCAAAATAACTCAACAAACAGCCATTAATGTCTAAACCGCTGGCAACAAAAGTAAGTACACCCCTATGTTAAATTCCCATAGAGGCAGGCAGATGTTTATTTTTAAAGGCCAGTTATTTCATGGATCCAGGATACTATGATCCTGATAAAGGTCTCTTGGCCTTTGGAATTAAAATAGCCCCACATCATCACATCCCCTTCACCACACCTAGAGACTGGCATGGTTTTATTTCAGTTAGCCTAATGGCTGGTTTGATTTGCATTGAGAGATGATTTTATGGAAAGTTCCCCATGCCACTCTCTAGGTATGGTGAAGGGGATGTGATGATGTGGGGCTATTTTAATTCCATGATGAGAGGGTAGAAATAGACATGTGATAGAATGACAGCACATATCAAACACTGCTCCTCGCTGTGGTCTTACTTGATGATGTCTTTGTGTCCGTTCCTGGCAGCCAGGTGGAGGGGGGTGGTGGATGGAGGGTCCAGGCTGTCGTGCCCCCCCTCCCCTTCTAACAGCGCCGCCACCATGTTACTGCTCAGCAGTAACTGAGCCACCTGAGGAGACAATCAAAGACACCCAAATGCAGATGAAGTGTGAGCTGTGACAACCGAGGAGTGGCAGAATCAGGGCAAGAGTTACAGCATTAGCAATACTTAAATAAGCATGCAAAGCCCTGCTAGCTGAGGTTGTGTGGTAAAAATATATGGATTGAAATAATATATATATATATATATATATATATATATATATATATATATATATATATATATATATATATATAGTACCTTACAGTATATATAGGGTCAAGCTAGTACAGAGGCTTATTCACTACTCAGCAGCTGTCTAAAGATACCACAGCCTCCGTACACACACACACACACACACACAGTCTGTGTCACAAAAACAACCCAAAGCCTTCTATTCTCTAACAGCTAAACTACAAAGTCAGACCAGACGAGAGAACATTTAACAGGAATAGGAAGAGTGTGTGTGTGTGTGTGTGTGTGTGTGTGTGTGTGTGTGTGTGTGTGTGTGTGCCTGCGCGCGTGCGTGCACGTGCGTCTAATTCTGAATTACAGGGCCAGCTATACATCTCACAGCCAGGCTAATCCACTGATGTGACAGAGAAACAGTAAAACACACTGCAGTGTGCAATCCCTTTAACGTTACAGTGTGCGTGTCCAAAAAGAGCCACTGAAGCCTATTTTCCTTTCGCTCAAACAGGCTTAATTTAGCTGGGTCACTTCATCTAAGCCATGGTTCATGTTTGACATAGGCCCCATCCCCATCCAAAAAGGACAAAACGGGCCAAATAGGCTGTTTTTTGACATGCAAATAATTTAAATAAAATGACTACATGAATAAAGCAAATAACTACAGGGAGATTTAGTCTCTCAGTCTCTCAATGCAAAGATCCACCAGTGAATTCCCCAAATGGCCTTACCAGATCGTCCAACAGCACCGAGCAGTGATCCTTATGTGTGTGCGGTATATGCCGGCCGATAAGTTACAAGGAATTGCAGCACCCAAATACCAAAGATACATTTGAGGTCATTTAGAAACGCCGTCACATTGTGTAGTTCTCCCACCAGAGAGCTTCCAATGTCCTGCTCAGTCACTGCTGCAAGTCTTTAATAAACACATTTGAGGGATCCTTAACAAAAAAATGTTTGTCAAATATGTAATGTATTTATGTAAAAAAAAAAAAAAAAAAATCAGCCAATATATTGTTACCATATCTTTGGTATCGCCAGCTGTGTGGCTCTATGTTGGTCAGTTGGTGCACAACTATTGGATGGATGGTCATGAAATGTGCTCCCCCTCTGAACCCTGAACTAATAACTAATAACTTCAGTGATCTTTAACCTTTCATCTAACATCATCATCAGTAGGGTTAGGCATCGTTTTGATTTTAATAATTCTGATTACAATTCCGATTCTTGGCATTTTGCAGACGACACGACTGTGGCTGGCCGATACAGAACGACGAGTCGGCCTACAGGGATCAAGTTCAAAAAACTGTCTGTGTGGTCACTGACAATAACCTGGCACTTAACTCCACCAAAACAAAAGAGCTGATTATTGACTTCAGGAGGAGGAGGGAGGAACCTGCTCCTCTTTACATCAAAGGAGACATGGTGGAGAGAGTCAATGACTTCAAGTTCCTGGGTACATACATCTCCCAGGACCTGACATGGACTGCGAACATCACCTCTCTTGTCAAGAAGGCTCAGCAGTGGCTATATTTCCTGAGGACCCTGCAGCGAGCAAATCTCGCACAGCAGCTGTTACTGTCCTTCTACCGATGCTCTGTGGAGAGCATCCTCTCTCATGGCATTCTGGTGTGGTTTGCTAGCTGCACCGTGGCCGACAGGAAGGCGCTACAGAGAGTCATTAAGGGCGTTTTCACACCTGAAAGTCCGAACCAAGGTCCGGACCAAGGTTCATGTTTTTGTTACATTGTATACATTTGATCCGGTAAGTTTTGGTTTCACACTGTAGTTATGCAAGCGCACTAAAGATCTATACGTGACAAAACTACGTCCTGCCGTCATCACATACGTGAGCTGCGTCTCCAGATACTTATAACTGATTGGTTTGTAGACGGGCGTCCCCGTCCTCTCGTATCCTCTCTCTGTGTCTGAGTTTTTTCAGCTGACTGCTGCTCTCCCCTACTGCCGCGGCTCTTTTTGTTTTGTTGAGAAGCAAAGACACTGGAACTTTCTTTCTGGAGCATTTATTCAAACGGAGACAAACAGAAACCTACACTGTACATTTACTACCACTTAACAAGTAAACTGCGGATATGGTCTCTGCTCTGATATAGCCGACAGCTGTCTGCTCTGAGAGCATTCACCGTCACACACTCTCTCATGTCGCCTACACACTAAGCACCGAGCTATTCCTTAAAGGAGCTTCCCCGGTCTTCTAACATGAAGAGAGCCTGCCAGAGCTTCCTGTATTTGGTCCGAATCATCCAAAAAAGGCTTTCACACTATAAACGAACCGGACCATCACACAGGACTCCTCCCACCCAGCCAATCACCTTTTCACCCTGCTGCCCTCTGGGAAGCGATACAGGTCCATGAAGGCCTGCACATCCAGACTTATGAACAGTTTTTACCCATGTGCCATAAAAGAACTGAACACTAACAAATAATGTTGCAACAGCAGTCTTTCTGCACACACAAATGTGCAATATCTGACTTTTATTATTGTATTTACTATATTTATTGTTTTTATTCTGTGTCTTTTGCCTTTATAAGGGTCTATAAGGTTTATAAGGATCTCTTTACGCATGTATGCAATTGCAATTTCTGTTAACCTCTTGATCCCGAGAGTCCCGGTATTGTGGCCAACCCGTGGTGTGGTCAAGAAAAATCGCATTTTCATAATCGTCTATTTATAGAAGACATGAATGTTATAGTGTTTTGAAAACAGTAGATCTTCAGCTTTCAGAATCCATAAAATAATTGTATGTTGTCCAAACTATGTCATAATACGAAGTATTTAAACAATAAAGTTGTAAAAATAAAATAAACTAATTGATATTTGAGATACCAAGCTTGCAATTACAATTGATATGACTCTTACTGACCTCCTGTGAGTAACAGTGCTGTAACAAATCACACAAACTAAAGTGCACACTGTGTCTCTATGGCTCTACCACTCTAAAATATTGAGATAACTCAAAGCCTCGTTTGTAAACCATTTCCGTTCCGCTTCCCGACCGCTAACCCCCGATACTGCACCCAGCGGTCGGGAAGCAAGACTCCACAGCATTTAATCATTGACAAACAGAAAACTACACTGTTTATATACTACTACGACACAACTTGACTGCTAATTTCTGTAAGTAATATGTGGGAAATAGTGTATGCAAGGTTTTTATACATATGCACGCCCCTTGGTTTTGAAGACTAGTCCTGATATTTTTGCACGGATGATGCTAATGACGGAGTGAGGAAGGTACAATCATGTCATCTTTAGGGCTACAGTTAAACAGATTGTGCCAAGTACATAATGCAGAAGGTGGATGTAACTCAATGGTCAAAAATAATGAAAGATAATTATTCATAGATATATTGGTTATACACACACACACACACACACACACACACACATACATACAAACTACACTCTAATATCCTCATACCTTTAGTCTGCCAAACTCGCAGGTCAGATCTAGAGGAGTCTTCTTGGCCTTGTTCATCAGGCAGGGATTAGACTGGTGCTGCAGCAACATCTCAGACTGAGAGACAGGGAGAAAGGATAAGGTAAGTGATATCGCCTCATGTTTTATGCACATGCACTCACATGCCAGTCATCCCAACACATTCTGTGTGAGTGTTGACGTTTTGTCTTTGAACAGAAGAGAGGAACACATGATAGCTCGACTGCGGCAATACTGTGTTTAGGACTTAGGAGTACTGTGTTGCATGGTGTAGTACTAAAGAGTTCAGGCCTCCATACAGGTTATATGACAGGCCGAGGTGTGTGTGTGTGTGTGTGTGTGTGTGTGTGTGTGTGTGTGTGTGTGTGTGTTTGTCCATGATATGTGTATCTATCCATAAAGAGTCAAGCGGATGAGGCTGCAGGAAAGGAATGTGTGCATTCACTGCTTGTAGACTCTTGTGTCATGGCATTAATGGTATGACTGGTTTCGTTTGGGGACAATACAGACTGAGAGACAAAGGGGGTCGATTTCACTGGGAGGACTGGTAATGCCTTGGAGCTTTGCCTTTTGTCGGCTGAGGTGTCCGTGTGTGTGTGTGTGTGTGTGTGTGTGTGTGTGTGTGATCCCATTACAAACTGCAGCCTTAGATAAGAATTTCTTTGTGTTTTATGAGTGTGTATCCCCA
This sequence comes from Sander vitreus, assembly GCF_031162955.1. Lineage (NCBI taxonomy): Eukaryota > Metazoa > Chordata > Actinopteri > Perciformes > Percidae > Sander > Sander vitreus. The sequence continues at coordinate 24,318,177 of NC_135875.1, read as the reverse complement.
TTCACCAATCAACACTTCAGACTGAGAAGACAAGTGTGTGTGTGTGTGTGTGTGTGTGTGTGTGTGTGTGTGTGTGTGTGTGCGCGCACACTCACCACCTCGTAATGTCCATACTGAGCAGAGAGATGTAAGGGCACCTGTCCATCATGGGAAGTAGAGTTGACTGAAGCTCCGGCTCTCAGCAGCAACAAGACGGAGTCCGCTTTCCCCTGCCAGGCTGCGTAGTGGAGCGGACGCATGCCTAGAGACGGAGACATGAGGGAGGAATGGCACCCATGAGACGGGAAGGTAAAGCCACTGAGGTGTGCATTAAAGAACCACTACTGAGAATATAACCTTGATGACATCAGGGGGTGATGTCATCAGGGGCGCCTGCCAGGGTTAACCAAGCAGGATGAGTCTTTCAAAAGAAATGATCAAGTTGCGTTATGGGAAGTGCTGACACATTACAACCTCTAATATGTTAGGAGGCTGAAGACCTTTGCTGCAGCACTGCTGTCACTGCATGGCAGACAAACTTCAAAGTGAATCCTATTTATTCATATGGGTCAAACCTTATTTTCAGCCAAGAGTGTCGGGAAAGCTGTTGAGGAAGTTTTCAGGCTCAATTTGACCCCAACTGCCTTCCCAAACGTGAACATGTTTGTTGCCCAGTTCTAGGTTTGTCTGATGGCATTGGTTCAGCTGGTAAAGCTGTTGTGCTCTCATGTTACCGTTGATGTCCTTGATATCCACCGTGGCCTGGGCCTCCAGCAGCAGAGACAGCAGCTCTGGGGTGCCGGTCAGAGCAGCATGGTGCAGCGCTGAGAAGCTTGGGGGGGGGGGAGAGAGAGAGAGAGAGAGAGACAGGGAGATGGGAGGGGTTATAAATCATACTGATGACTTTACAGCAGGTGAGCCCTTTTCAAAACTCCAGACTGAGGTAGGGGTGTGTGTGTGTGTGTGTGTGTGTGTGTGTGTGTGTGAGATCCCTTTACAAACTGCAGCCTTAGAGAAGAATTTCTTTGTGTTTATGTGTATCCCCATTCACCAATCAACACTTCAGACTGAGAAGTGTGTGTGTGTGTGTGCGTGTGTGTGTGTGTGTGTGTGTGTGTGTGTGTCAGAGAGATGAAATGTGTGTATTTGTCTCTGGGTGTCTGTCAGAAGGAGATATTAAAAGCATTAATTCTTGGCGACGAGCTGGTGCTCAGGGCGATACAGTGAGTGTTCCGGAGGAGGAGACACTCGAGCCGAGCCGCAGCACACTCCCCACATGTGGGGATGAAACGACAACTACGGTGCAGAGGGCTATAGGTGATCTCACACAGCCTCGGGTAGTCCTACTGCCGATAAACAGCCTGGATACATTTGGAAAGAGAACATAAGGCTTTTACACACTGGGGGAGTAACGGATAAAAGACACAAATTAAAACTATTCACACTGGCAGTGAAGCAAACTTGCGACACTTGGTCACTAAAAGGTTCAAACTGTGCGAGGACTAACGACCGGGATCCTACTGACCCAGAGCAGCTTGCTGTCTGTCTGAGGTCAGTCGTAGTAGTAGTAGTAGTAGGGTTTATGTCGTCTTGCCGTCTTGGTTCGGACTATGAAGCCTCTGTGTTGTCTTATAATCGTCATAAGGATACAGCGTGACTTCATTGGAGGTGCGAAAGCTCAGAAAAATCGGAGAAAATGATCCGGGAAAAAATGGGATCGCTTTTTCGTATGAAAGTACGGACATATACATTGGTTTGAGAAAACACATTGATGTGCGAATGTATTGCACCAACAAATAAAGGTACACTGTGAAGTTTTCATGGTAAACAAATGTAGTTTATTCACATTTAGTTTTAAGCAATACACACCAAGGCCTAACAAGGAGGTAGCTTCAATTCAGAGGATCCAAATGATATGCCTACTGACTAGGGCGATTCATCGACGCAATCAACGTCATCGATTACAAAAATGCATCGATTTGCATAACATGCGTCGATGCGTCGGACTAGAGGAAGATGGCAACGCCTGTAATGGCCCGGACACACATAGTCGATAATCAGCCGTTGGACAGTAAAATGTTTTCAGAAACACGTTTCGGTGAACTATTTTAGTACAATAGGAGATTGTATTCTGAACAAGCCGCCATGACAGTCTGTCTTTGAATTCCCGGAGAAACAATCAGCAGTTTTCATTTTTGGGCGGCAATACAGATTAGCGCCGCCTGCTGTTATGGAGACGTATTACGTCTCGTCGCTTTGGTGTGTTCCGAGGCACTTTTTTGACCAATTTGGGGAGACTGATCAGCCCAACTGCCTTTTCTGCCGACGTTTGGCCGTCGGCTCTGTGTGTCTGGGCCTTTAGGATTTCGTCTGAAGAAGCTGCAGCTAAAAGATATCGCCAACGGTCATAGCGTGATTTATGGTTGTGCGGAGGTTCCACGTAGATCTTTCGCCGTAGCCTACGCAAGTGGTTTGAAGTTTATACTTATATACTATACTATGCGATCTCAGTGTGTGTGTGTGTGTGTGTGTGTTTGTGGGGAGTGTGTGGTAGAGCGAGTGAGAGAGTGACGGTGATTAGCTTCAGAGCGAGTAGTGACTCTAGAGTCATAGTGAGAGACACAAAGTGTCTCCCCTGTTTTTTCTGACCACGCTGAAATCTGGAGCAGGAGAAGTTAACCACAGCCGAGCGACGTGTAGTTACATTTTTTGAAAGGTGCACTGAGGTCGCCTCGGCCGTGGCCTGGTAGCGTTGCATTCTTCCCCCCCCCCCGACTCATTTCCTTGTCCTCCTTCTCCATAAACAACATGAGACCAAGGAGAGGGTTAACTGCTACACATTTCCCATAGCCATTTTAAGTTTTACGTCAAGTACTTAGGTAAAAATACTGATTCTCCAAAGTTCAGTTCAAACATTTTTAGAATAACATGCTAATTAATCGTTAGATTAATCAACGACAAAAATAATCGTTAGGGACAGCCCTACTACTGACCAATCATCTCTCTGGAAAAATTGAGGTATCATCATACAGTGCCTACAAAGTGACAAGTAAAATAAGCACAGTAGAAACAATCTGCTTTCTTCTTACTTTTCACTTAGTATTGCATATATATATATATATATATATATATATATATATATATATATATATATATATGCCTGTAACAATTATTACATAATTGTCTAATCGCTATTTTTTTTTATGTAAACGTGGTTTATTTGTTAATTGCTAACATTAGCCAAGGTCTCAAGGGGTATGACTGTTGATAGTAATTGTTGATTTTATTTAGATATTCCAGATATTCCAAAGTGATTATTGGTCCGACTGTTGAGCTATGCTATGCTAGCGGCAGCTGTCACTTGTTGCCATAGCAACTCCAAACATCCTGGGCTGTAGCTGAGTCAAGCCAGAGAAATTGAACATGCTTATGTTTCTGGCCCGAAATCTGACAGACCTGCTGATTAAATAAAAACATTTCGCCCACAATCACCACCCCCCACCTTTTTTTTTCGGAGGACTATATATATTACTGTACTCAATTTTATGTCAATTTTATGTTCATTTAAAGATGTTTTACGCTAACAAAGGGGCGTGGCTTACTTCATAGACTGTGTACCTGTGTTATTACATTATCTGGGTCACATGACAGTGATGTAACCAAAATATGTATCCTGGGATTCATCTTTTTTAAATTTGACTGAAAGAGAATTATATTGTCAATTGCAATTATTTCTGAGACAATTAATTGTACAGCAACATTTGGAATGAACATTTATTTATGATACATTATTCATTCACAAAGAAAATTGGTGTCCTTAAAGGTTGGAATTTTCCTCATTTTTTTTAATTAAGGCATTAAGATCAATTTCCAAAAGATCATTTTTTTTATTCCTCTTTTTAGTCAACTTTAGCATGGGTGTGCAAACTGTATACACATTCCATTATAACACAAGTTGCATACTGTCAAAATGCTTTAGCTTCACTTACAGAAACAGTTATTCTAACACTGACGTTTGACCACAAATGTCAGAGCACATGTAACGTTAGGCACACTGGGTGTCAGGATCTGGCTTATTGCCTGAATCCACTTGTGTCTTCTTAAAGACTCAGTTTTTCTGTTCGGCAGCTTGTAAAACCTTAGTTGGTCCTTTACCCTGTTAGTAGTGCATCCCACCACACAGCAGTTTTTAGACATTTTTCTGTTGTTTTCTAGCAGACAGAATTGACAAATAGGCACCTTCACTTAATACAAGTCAATGGAGAGCGATGCATTGTTCTCCCCTCTGGTGTGGGCGGGACTTAAATGCGCTCTCTCTCTCTATCTAAAACCACAAAAAAAAAGGTTTACATTTCTGTTGGGAGTATGGATTAGAATTAGTGAGCTTTAGGGGTGTTTTGTTTTTTTCACTTTGGACAGAGCCAGGCTACCTTTTACCCCTATTTCCAGTCTTTATGCTAAGCTAAGCTAACCACATCCCGTCTGCATAGACTGTGTATTTAAAATCAGTTAAGGCACTCTGTGACGCTTGACAAGCTAGACGTTATGACGTTCAGACGTCAGTCTGTGCTGATAAGAAATCTGAGGGATCTCCAGACTGTGAAGTGGCTTATCTTGTCAGTGTCACACACGCACACGTTTGTTTATCAAGCCATCTACTCTTCTACCAGACCATACCTTGTCCGTATCCTGAGTCACTTACAGCCACTTACTCACTTACTTACAGAGACACACACACACACACAGTCTCAATCTCTCTGTTGACTCAGTGACGAGCGACTGTTTGCTAACCTTCCCCTCCCCTTTTCACAGGTAACCCCTTCCTCTGTAACACAACACATTTCATTTTAACACCCCTATTGTGAATGACCTCCCACGCGCTGCGTTGACCATGCATGTAGACACATGAGCAGGCCTCAGTCATCCCACACACTGCGTGTAGGCCAACGCATAAACACACACAGCGGCTTGCAGAAGTTAAAGTTGTCATCAAAATACTTGAAGTGCAAAATGATCTACTAAAAAAATATTTAAAAAATGAGTAAAAAGAGAGATTAAAAAAAAAAAAAATCTTAGAGAAAACACTGGCATATATTGAATCAGCTCAACCCATTGTTTTTCTTAATTTATTCCATTGAGACAAATGGCTAAATTGAGTATCTTATAAGAAGCAATGGCTGAATCAAGCAAAGAATCTCTGTCTAATAGTAACTTGAACACGAGGTGAAAGTCTGAAACCTTAGCGGATGCTGTGCTGAAGAAGCAACGTGGTTCCCTTAAATCACGATTCGATGAACTTCAGCAGATAGGAAAGGGAACGGAGGAGAAATTAGGAGCTAATCAAACACTAGGTGGCACTAACAGAGTACAGGCACCGTAAACGTGGCGATGGGCAAGATACGGTCTGATGTTGACAACACCTCTGCAGCTAAAGCTTGCGGATATGGAAACAGGAGCAGAAGATGCATCATCCGTGTTACTGGCCTAGCGGAAAGACTTTAAGGGTCCAACGCTCAAATTCCTCACACAGTCCCAACCGAAGTGGTTCCTCTGCCTAGGCAATCTCCAGGGCGAGATCATGCCTATCCATGGTATCTACGATCTACGAGTTTCTGTGATCACAAAAACATGGTCGGAATTGCAAAAATCGAGAATTAAAAAAAGCTATAAGGCAGATTCCACAGGGCCCTACACAAAAATATGACTTGGTCTAAGTTTCTAACCGAGCCGCCCCACTGTAACTAGTTTAAAAAAATGTCTTAAAAATACATTAAAAATGTTTTCCCCAGTGGCTTAGGCCTGGTGGGGGGCAACTTAGGCCCGGTGGGCCACCAGGCTTACAATACACTGGGGGAAACACGGGATGTAAACGTTCTCTGTTATAACACCCGCCAAAACATCCTTCCGGTATTAAAGAAGGCCCCTTTCACCATTGATGATCACAGCAGCTATACTGTTAAATGAGCCAGGCTGTCCCTCAAGCTATGGGCCCGAGCCGAATGTGTGGAAATGATCCTTCTTTACCCCGCTACGCTGAAAATCAAGGGAGCTTGCCAGGTAAAGACATTTCAGTCCCTGGGAGAGGCCGAAGAATTCTTCACCTCCCTACCAGCAGTGCAGGCTACACCAACGGTAGAGATGGGGGATCCAGAGACGGAGCCTGGGCGTGCGTCTGAAGTCAGAGTAGCCGTCTGTTGGAACTAGCTTAAAAGGGAATCATTTTTGTATTACATTTACACTGCTTTACAGTGACGGGGATATCTAGCCTCGTGAGACCAGTTTTCCACTCGCCGATCAGTCTGGCATCTTGAGACGGAGCTTGGAAGACAGAATTTGGAGCCGTTCGCCAAACGATCGACCAATCAGCGTTGGTTTTGAGGCGGGTTTAGGTGTGACGCTACGAGAAGCGACTGTTCAGTCTAAACAACACGGCGGCTTCCACGGATGAGAAGAGCGTAGCTATTGCGCAAGTTTTATCCGAATTAGAAAGTATTCCTTCATTGAAAGAAGAGCAAAAAAACGGCACTGGAGGCTTTTCTCGGAGGAAAAGATGTTTTTGCTCTTCTCCCGACTGGTTTCGGCAAGAGTTTGATATATCGTTGATCTGATTGGTTGATTTGGCCTGTCTATCACCATCATAGGCAACAGCCTTTGCCCATTCAGCCCCTTTATAAATTGTTGGGAAAAAACAGGGCTATGGTGTTCGTATGGAGACGTGACTGCCCAGATCTAGACCTGATTTCAACTGGCAGGGTGTTTGTCAAGCATAAAGGAGGCCTCTGGCAACCCTGATCACAAACAGATTCACTTTAACTATGCTCATAGAACATCTCTAAACTGCAGATGATAACAGATGCCTTGTATAGTTCATGCACTATGAAGGATGGGGTCACTTTTCTTCACATGACTGTGTACTGTGTGTATGTGGGACTGCCCACCAGTTATAAGGTTCTGCATCCAACGGTCTATCAATCTTTAATTTGACTGAAAATAGACCTACGTTTGATTCAAAAATCACAGATTTTTCAGTAGCAGTAGCTAAACCCCCACCTCTAACAGCGATAGTCTAAATCATGGCTTTGCCTGACTGTTACTAGGTACGGCAGGTCTGTCAAGCTGTGGATTTCTCCACATGCTGTGTGTGTGTGTGTGTGTGTGTGTGTGTGTGTGTGTGTGTGTGTGTGTGTGTGTGTGTGTGTGCACGAGGATCTTGGAAGAGTTATGAGCTGTATCTAAAGACTTTTGGAGGAGGATTTTTTTTTTTTTGGCCTTTTCAAACCAAAAACACATTGCCAAGGAGCATTTCATGCTACATTATTGTGTGAGGTCACAGGTTAAGATAGAGAAAAAAAAAAAAAAAGCCCTGTCCACGACTTACACATCCACAGTGTAGCATTTCACCAGAAAAAGACGGTCTTAGGCTAACGTTAGCAGCTCTGTCCTGCTCTTTGTGTAAGAATGAGATAATAACTCTGGAGGGTACTATATGTCAGAACATGTGTGGGGGGGGTGTGGTTATGAGTCACACAATGGTGAAGACCAAGACAAATAGGAGGCAGATAAAGGTAGGGCATTTTTTCCAATATGCATGTCAATCAACACACAGTGACTCCTCTATTGCATTCTTTAGACTTAACTTCACGCTTCTCTCACAGGCTGACAGACACAGACACACACACACACACACACAGACACACACACACACACACACACACACCTCTTACCCATCTGAGTCTTGGTAGTTGATGTTGAGTCTCTTGGTGGAGCCCAGCAACTCTGGAACGAGAAAGATGGAGGGAGAGGGGAGGGAGGGAATGGAAAAAGGGTTAAGTATTTGGTGACATATTGGTCTTTTTACAGAGCTCTCCAGAAGTCCCTAGATCCCCAATGTGTACATTTACTCCAGTACTGTACAAATGTTGAGGTACTTGTACTTTACTTGAGTCTTTTCTTTTCATGCCACTTTCTACTTCTACTCTGCTACATTTCAGAGAGAAATATTGTACTTTTTACTCCACTACATTCATCTGACAGCTTTAGTTACTAGTTACTTTACACATTAAGGTTTTTGCACACAAAACAGTATATCATATATTATAGTGCTGTCAGTTAAACGCGTTATTAACGGCGTTAACGCAAACCCATTTTAACGGCGTCAATTATTTCAGCGCGAGATTAACGTTCTTTTTGGCCTAGCAAACTTTGTAGTTTTTTTCCACATGCTGTTGCAACAACTAGCAACGTTAGAAAAACTACAACACCACACCTGATATAGCTAGACCGGAAACAAAACAACAGCCGCACACACTTGTTTGGGCTTGCGAGCCGGCCAAAGAGTAGTAGGCTAACGAGCGCGAGACGCCGAAATGGATGCCAATAAGATTCGGAATGGAAAGTTTACTTTTAAAAAGTTGCCAAATGGTTCCACTGACAAGACCAAAGTGATCTGTGTGTGTTTTGTCGTTGTGAGCTGAGCCATCATCGCAGCACGTCCAGTCTGAAATACCACTTGATGGCCAAGCACACAGCTGATGCCAATTCTCCGCCCCCTCGTCAAAGCCGTTACATTGTGTGAGAGATTATTTGCTCCAAGTGTGAAAGACTGCTCCAAGTGAGAATATTAGTGTGAAACTGAACACTACAGCATGCCAATGTTGTTTTCAATAAAATAACCTTTGCACAAAGCAAGCCGATCCACTTTTCCATGTTGATAAGAGCATTAAAATGAGAAGAAAAAAAAATAATGGGACAAAAAGAAATCAAGGGACATTTAGAATAGATAAAAAAAAAAACAGTTTGGATCCTTTACACTTTCTAAAATAGGAGGATTTTTCTGCATCTAGTACTTTTACACTTTAAGTACATTTTCCTGAGGATACTTACTTTTACATAACATTTTCAATGCAGGACTTTTACTTGTAACAGAGTATTTTTTACAGTGTTGAATTAGTACTTTTACTTAAGTAAAAGGATCTGAATAATTCTTCCACCACTGTGCATCCCTGCCGGATCCCGTGTGTGTTTTCAGTGTTTTTTTTTTGTTTTTTTTCCTGCACGTCTCCCCATCCCGTCGTCACTCCTTCCTTCAAACAACCTGGCAGCCCCGACAGGACGGGGCGCTTTCCTCACCTCCTGCTGCCTCGCCCTTCCCTATCTCAGCACCTCTGACACCCTCATGGCAGCCAAATGATTCATAAACAAATGATTCGGCCTCGCGGAAATGTACCATTCCACCTCATTTACACTCTCTTATCACAGCTCTTTGGAATTGAGAGTGACAACCATAAAACCCAAGCATGCTAGGATGATTATATATATATATATTTTTTTTTTTTTTTTTTTTTTTTTTCACAGCAGCATTGCTTGGCGCAAAAATAGCATAAGTCGGTTGGCAAGACTGTACAAGTTGTTTTTCCGACTCACCTTGGAACAGACAGACTGCTACTTGCCCCATGTCTCACTCATTCATTCCGTACTCCAGGCGGGAACGTACTCGAGTCCATCGTATAGTCGCTTTCATTAGTCCTGCTTCCACAGGTGTTGCCACAACAACCAAAATCACAAAAAAAAATTCAATTTCAATATTTTCTATTCATTCAAAAACACTGTTCACAGTGTCTAAAATTGAGAGCCAGTTCCTTAAACTGGTTGACAAACTGGTCCCAGCATTTACATGATGAAAACATCTTCCTCTTTCCGATGTTTGCAATGGAAGCATATACAGTACATTTTTTATTAAAAAAGGTATAAAGTCTGAACTTTTATTGTGACAACACTAACTTTTTCTACATGCCCAATCCCCTTTTTTTCCCCCCTCCCCCATCTTCCGGCCATCATCCCAATGTTCGACTCAACCCTTAAAGCCTCATTCCAAATGATATCAAATCAAACTTCCAGACTTCAAATATCTTACATCCATCCTGAAATGAGGGCAGGGAAGTCTCCTCACACAGCTAAATATGATTGGACGTCCTACAACACAGATCTACTGTAAAGGCCCTACTGTCCACCCAGACCCACACAGGAGCCAGACAATACAGAGCCATTCATCCTTTTCTCCCACACAGGTGTGGAAAATCACGTGTGTGTGTGTGTGTGTGTGTGTGTGTGTGTGTGTGTGTGTGTGTGTGTGTGTGTGTGTGTGTGTGTGTGCGTCTGAGTGTGTGTGTGTGCGCGTGTGTGTGTGTGTGTGTGTGTGTGTGTGTGTGTGTGTGTGTGTGTCTGCGTGCTGCACAGGAAGAGAAGGAAAAGATGAATTGTAAGATGTATTCTAATAAAAACCAACATTGTTAAGCAAAACCATCAGCACACTAAATAAACTCCAACACCCCCCCGTCATTATCCACCACACAAGCTTATCCACCTAATGTAGCAGCTGGCCAGATGTGCAGCGGTGCAAAGTAAGGCAGGGTTTGAACTTATCTGTTAAGCTCTATTTTGTCTTTCTTCACACAATTACTTCCATCTTTTGGTGTGTACTAATGAGAGCAACCACATGAACGCCTTCGAGGAGAGACTGTAATACACGCGTCAAACTCAAGGCCCGCGGGCCGAAACCGGCCCCTCACAAATTCAGATCTGGCCTGTACTGTATATCAATTTAGGTTCACAATACATTTTGGCCCACCTACTGTATCTGTGCCAAAACAGAAAGACGGGAAACTGTTTTTCAGACTGCAATTAAGCGACACTCAAAGCTAAAATGTGTCAGATTTGACGACTTTGAGACTAAGAACTTTCGTGTGAGTTTGCATATTCACACCTGTGAAACAAGTTGTTGTCTGATAGCCTACTTTTAAAAATGTAATCAGAATGATAGTTTTGCATGAATTGCTAAATTCTTTGATGGCTAAGGAACTTTTTTGCGGACTTTTTTAGGGTTTTATGTCCACTAAATAGGCTATATGAGACATACAATGTACTTTACCTTCTTCGAACATTCACTTTTTTTGTCCTGCACCAGCAACTACATGGATGTGCACAATATCGTCTTTTTGACATACAATAAAACAGTCAAAAATACTTTTTGGGTTAAATAAAAGCATGTCAAACTATACATGTCTGGCCCTTGATGGGATTCTCATTTTTCAGTGTGGCCCCCTAATGAAATTGAGTTTGACACCTCTGCTGTAATACATGTACAGCCATAATGTAGATGTAATACAACATATAGTCTCGCAGAGCCAGACCTTCCTCCACACGCTGCTGAGGAGGGTCTGGCAAGTCCACACAGCATTTTGGGATGAGAGATAAATGTGCTCTGGTTTATTGGCATTTCTTTAAGCCAATCACAATCTTCATGGGCGGGGCTAAGCTCCGCACGGAGCCGCTGCAAAATAGCCTCGCGAAGGAAATTGTTTTGGTGGAACGTGTACGTTCAAAAGTAGTTTTAGTCGTGCAACAGAAAACTCAGATTGGACAGATAGTCTAGCTAGCTGTCTGGATTTACCCTGCAGAGATCTGAGGAGCAGTTAACCATAGTCCTCAGAAATCCACCGGAGGTTAGAACGCCAACACAAAGGAAGAGTAGGGGACGGACATCTGCAAAAAGACATGCATCTGGCGGAATTTCATGCTGCACCGGAGCAATCCCGGAAGTGGAACTTTGTGGATATAGACTATACAACATATAATATAATATGGATGCAGAGCAAAGGAATACATTTGGAGCAAATATGATTGATAGCAACAGTCAAAGTACTTGAAACATGTTAAAGGATAATTGCAGTTTATTGCAACTTTTGGCCATTATTTCTATCAGCTGAACACAGTCTTTGAATATGCCAACATTGCTGCAACAAACACAAGCACTCAGACAAAAGGCCTTTTTCACAGAAGACATTTTGACATGTCACTGTAGGAAAACCTTCATGTGTGAACAATGAAATGAAGGTGAGGTAGCTAAATTTACTTCAGGGTCCTGCTATTGTTAGTTTGGGTAATTATTTCACACTCCCTCTTTGTTTTCTCTTACAAATATGTGTGACTAAGCTGGGGTTTTGTCTACGTGTCTGACTGCTCATGTTTGTCTGTGACTTCTTTCCAGTGAGGTTACCGCTGCCCCGATCTCAGATACCCAGCGGTATGACAGCCCAAACTATGAAAGTGAGACCCAATCTGAAAGAAATGGCAATGATCCTTCGAATAGAAATGTAGGAAGAAAATGTGTGGAAAAGAAAAATGGATTACGTGATCAAAAGGAAATGCTCTAAAAAAGCCGTCAGAATAAATGTTCCACATAAACATAAAATGAATAAGAGAATACGAAGCAATATGTGACTTTGTGGCATATAAAAACGGGTTCCCACTGGAGCACTGATTAAATATTCAATTCTTTCTTTCTGGTTTATTGATGTTATTTTTCAGCTCAATAAAACATTCGGATTTCCAGTGCAGCTGGGTTTTCTGTGCATTAAAAAAAAAAAAAAATAAAAATAAAAAATGTTAAAGCACAAAGCTAGTTAGAAAAAGCATTGTGCTGCAATGCTGCAGTGTAACCAATCTGTAATTTCTCTTTCTCTTATTTAAAATGCTCTCATACAAAGCTGCTCAGTTAGTAAACTTCTGAAATAAAATTCTGTTCTTACGCATCATTTTTTTGGTGCTTGCTAATCCAAGTGCCGGTAAATCATTCATAATAATGGTGTGAAATGTAAATAAACATAAAGGCAACCGTAAATCAAGTTCTACAGGCAATTTCTGTGTAAATATACAGTCATCAGTCATTTCTTAGAGTGTACCAAGTGGTTACATTAATGTGCACAGGCTTGCTTTATGTTTCATTTGACAGCGGTCCAGTGAAGTTTACATGCAGGCCTATAGTGGAGCTGTTGCTGCTGGAGACTCACATGAATACAAACAAGAGCCCAAAGGCACAAAAAAGGCCCACTGATAATGAGACAGATAGAGGGGTTGGGCGTTGGGCTGCTTGCCAAGACGTGGTCTAAACTGTCCCGGCGGTATGGAAAGAACAGGGCCTTTCACGAGTTCTAGTTACAACATGAGCCGGCATTCCTCACATAGCACACCCACCGTGCCTTCCTACTCGCTCGCCGTCTCTCTAACTCCATCTACTAAACTGTCAACTCCCTTTTTCTCCCTTCAGCTTTCTCTCCCCTCCCTCCTTCCATCTTCGCACAAAAAAAGTAGCAGGGGGCTTTTTCTGACAGCACAATCAATTAAAGTATCCGTGTGCGTGTGTGTGTGTGTGTGTGTGTTTGTGTGTGTGTCTACCCCTTACACCTAGGAGTTGGTGTGAACAGATGTGTAGTAAATCTCAAGCATTGTGTTTTCACGCAGAGACAGGGAAATTACAGACTCCGCTGCCTGCTGACGTCCACGGAAACAGAAATTATTGAAGGCAAAAGGAGCCGAGGAGCTGTCAGTGTGGCAGCCCTCTATTGTTTTCTATGGTCACAACAAACAAAGCAAAAAGAGCGCGTGATGCAGCGTTCTGATAATCTTATCAGATGCATGAGCAATGCCGTGAACTACTGTTGCTTTGCTCCCTGCACAGAAGGAAGGGATCTTGGTGCTTTGATGTGGGAAAACGTAGTTCACCGAGGAGTGAACAAACGCTTAAAAGAGGAAGGGGAGAAGACAGGGGGAGGGAAAGATGAATCCATACCTCCATTCAGGTGAGATGAGATTTTTTTTTTGTGTCAACAAGAAAAACATGCAAGCGCTTTACTAAAACACTCGCTGGAAGATCAGATGAGTGTGCAAATGGCTCTGAACCTCTTCAGAGTAAGAACACAGAGGAGGAAAATGCTGGAAAATGTAAAAATAAATAAAAAAGACAAGAAAAAAAAAAAGCTGGCTTGCTCGTGTTAAGTCTCCTTCAACAGGACTGCAGGTGGCAGAGGCGTCTGTTGCTTTGCTTTGCACGGCTGCAAATCTCATTTTAAAATGCCTTTAATCATGTTCCACGCATTTGAAAGAACTGCAGGACAAATGCATCAAAATGAAATCACACACATCTCTGTTAAGGCAGACTACACTACTACTACCACCCCCCCTCTCCCCCATGACTCCATGATTATATAATCCACGTGTCAAACTGTGAGTGAGAGACAATATGAGACATGCAATGTCAATAGAAACATGTCTGGTCCTACTGCGATTCTCATTTTCCACTGTGGCCCTTAGAGAAATTGAGTTTGCCACCCCTGATATAATCTGACACAGAACTTCACCACAAGATGAAAATCACACACATTTTACATGAAATGGCCTTGTAAAGTCGATACGTCTAACATGCAAGCAGAGAAAGAAAGAGAAATCTCCGGCACTCTAGCTGCTGAACGCTCCACTGTGTTCCCCAGCTGATCTCTGACTGCGTCTGTCTGCTGCTGTGGAGTACAGTGGGTTCATCTGAGGCTTCGCCCTGAAAAACAGCTGGCTGCTGCAGCTGGAAACCAGGTGGATGAGAGCCGTGAGACTGAACCACAACAGTGACGTTGCCGTAAAATGAAAAGGACGAGCTGAAAAACGATCAAACACGAGGTAGAGCTGAAGAGATGTAGGCCCGTTGGTTGTTGGCACTTGACCCCATACACCAGAAGTGTCAAACTGGGCAGCGGTGACCTGAAGGCTAAAGAAGCGAGCCCCAGACCGGCAGGATAAAATCTGGGTGGGGAAAGTGAAAGAGCAGCGCTTGCCCCTCCCTCATTACCACCACTGAGGTGCCCTTGAGCAAGGCCCTTAACCCCCAACCGCTCCAGTGGAGCTGCTCAGTGGCCAGCAGATCAGACTGTGGTTGTACCGGGCAGCTTCCAGGTATGAATGAACTGTGTGAATGTGATCAGGGCGTCGTTGCAAATGAGAATTTGTTCTCAATCAACTTACCTAGATAAATAAAGGTTTTAAAAAAAAAAAAAAAAAAAAAAGAAGAAAAAAAAAGGGCCACACTGGAAAATGAGAATCCCATCAAGGGCCAGACATGTAGAGCTTATTGACATGCTTTTATTGAGAAAATCCAAATATCTAGGACTGTATTACTGCTGTGCTTTTGACGTTTGTCGGATTTTTTGTCATTTTTGTAGCTTTCTCCGACACTTTTGTCGCATTTTTGTTGACATAAAGCCCTACAAAAGTCAGCAAAAAAGAAAAGTTCCTTATCCACCATAGAGTTTGGCTGAATGTGTACCTGAACAAGCAGATAGATTTTTGTATTTGTAGTCCCAAACTGCATACTACAAAAATCTAACCGCAGTCTAATGGCGTTTTTCCATTACATGGTACCTGCTCGCCTCGCCTCTACTCTATTTGCCGCACTGTGCGTCCGTTTTCCGTTGCAGATTTTGAGGCGGGTATGGCTGCAGCCTGGAGCGTCCCGTCTCATGCCATCCCGTCTCATGCCGAGGCGTGTCCAACGGTAAGTTCAGCGGGCCAAAACACGAAATCGCAAATTATTTTCCAGATGGAGTCACGGGTAAGTTCGTGACCACGTTTGCAATCAAGGAGGGTCAGTGTATGTTTTGGTCATTCGATTCGATACATTTATTTATTCCCCTCTCTCCCTGCCTTCCTCTGACTCTCTGTCTCTACCCGCAGCAGACAGCTTCGCCCGAAGAGAGTCAAACCAGCTGAGGAAATAGACTTTCAGTTCACGGCTGTAACGTTACCGTACAGCGCCAAAGTCTGGTCCCAGCAAACTTTCTGTTGTTGTCGTTAAGCTTGCTGATCTGGCAGAAAGTCACCGGCTGATCGGGATCAGATCATGGGGATCAGACCTCCGGTGCTGGGTCTAATGTTATAATGTTCGCTGCTGCCGCTGCAGCTAGCTAGCAGCTAGCCACCAGCCCTATGACCTGGGTCCCTGGAACGCTCCCCGGTGCTGACTGACTCAGGTCCGTCTGCAGAGCTGGCGTTACCCGCTCTAGCTAAGCTGGGAATCAGACGAATCGGCCGCGCTCGTGTTTTATTCATATTTTAAAACGAAATCAAATGGCCATTCGTTTTTTAATATCTGTTAATGAAATGAAAATTGTTATGACCAAAACATACACTGACCGGATTTCCTGAGGATGGATAACAAGGATCTGCACACACAAGAATACAAAAATAAACATGTTACACTCTTTCCAATACTCCTTTTTATTTTTATAGTCTATATTGTTTTCACACTTCACTGGGACATTGCTGCAAATAAAATTGCTCATCAGCAAGGCAAGAGGGCATGAGACGGGAGGCTCCAGGTTGCAGCCATAGAATTAATTTTTTTGTTTGCCTATAATCTGCCTATAAAAGACGTATTTTATTCATTTGTACGATTACCGTTACTGTTTAGTTAAAAAAACACAAAATATTGACCCTTTGCAAACACGTGACGACACCATGACGAGACGGCGGAAGCACAGGCTAAACAGTAGTAGACGAGCGGAAAGTTTCATAGTTTCAATCAGTTTGAAATACGTAACACTAAATAAACTGTATTTATGGCTTCTTCTATTGAACAACAAGTTGTCGTGCCGTTATCGGTCGAGGTAGGGCATCTGGTAGGTGCTCACAAAGAGCAGTATTTGGAGAAGTTGGAGATAGCAGGATTGGATACCGACCCTTAATTCTTCCTCCCTCCGTTTTCACGGACCTCATTAAATCACCGAGTCTGCCCGACTTCAGTCCACACGTTCTGTACCACTATGTGGTAAACGGGGTATCCCCATATACTGGTGCTGATCTGTACCACTATGTGGTAAACGGGGTATCCCCATATAGTGGTGCTGATCTGTACCACTATGTGGTAAACGGGGTATCCCCATATACTGGTGCTGATCTGTACCACTATGTGGTAAACGGGGTATCCCCATATACTGGTGCTGATCTGTACCACTATGTGGTAAACGGGGTACCCCCATATACTGGTGCTGATCTCAAAGCTTTTAAAAGTCTGGATGCTTACCAGTTCTTTGTAACTGGCTGGGTTACAGCAACGCTAACGGCGGGGGGAGGTACCTCATAATGGCAAAGATAAGACATCAATCTAGGGTTTATTTTGTATTAACATCTATTCTTTACTTAAGTAAAGATTTATATAACACGTAGCCTATGTTTTTAGAGGACATGGTCGGTCGTGGCTACCCACATACCGTTGTTCACTGGGTGTGCCAATGCAACTTCCTAGCTAATGGATGCCTGAACACATCCCAACTCTGGGAAGTGCAGTCATTAATTATCTATCACACGTTAATCCATGCAGTAAATCACGGAGTGTCTATGATCAGTAGTAACCACACATAATTATAACATCTAGCCATCTTCTTATCTGTGATTATATTCGCTGTGTAGCCTATGTTTAGATTTGACCGGTGGATATTATGACGCGATGGGCAGCAGCTAGCGAGCAGTCCAAAGCTAGCTGCAGCTAGCTCGTCAGCTAGCCGGGGTAGGAGCTCCGCAGACCCGCATTTAACTCGTTTTTGAAGCTATTTTCCGTGCCATGTCCTCTTTAATTTAACCAATATTTTTTGTATGTGTGTTAAGTTAAATGATCAAGGGAACGGCTTTCTTTTTTGGATATGTAGCTAGGTCAGTGAATAACCGATGTTAGCTAGTTATGTGGGTCATCATCGGGTTGGACCTGTTAGCAGGAACAGCTGGTTAGCACGGCAGCTAGCTGGTTGAGGATAATTTTATTTATCACTCATTTAAAACAGAAAGGCAATACATACACATGCTTGTGTTGGTGAGGATTACTCTGCAGATTGTGAATGTGAGAACACAAACGAAAACGTACGAGTTTAGCTTGCCGTCCATCTACAGCATAGCTCTTCCGCCGTCCATCATGGCGTTCATAATTCGCGCGAGTGGAGCGTGACGTCACGTGCAAAGGGTCAATATCAAGTATTTTATTCATTAGCATGATAGTCTGCATTTATCTTACTGTTTAGTTAAAAAACACCAAATATATTTTAAAGTATTTCATTCATTAGCATGATAGTTGACGCAAGCTTTTACTTTGAAAAGTACAAGCTCGGGGAAGCTTTTACTTTGAAAAGTAAGAGAGATATTGTTTAAAGTATTTTATTCCAGACGCAAGCTTTTATTTTGAAAAGTAGATGCTTGGGGACGGCACCAGGCGGGATGGCATGACACGGAAAGCTCCAGGCTGCAGCCATACAGTCTTGCAGATTTTAGTACCGCCTCGTACCCCCTTAGTACCCCCGTCGTCATAGCGAAAAAACTTACTTTAAAGGGGTGATAGAATGCAAAACCGATTTTACCTTGTCATAGTTGAATAACGACAGTTCGGTGGGTAAATAGGACATACATAGAAGCTCAAAATCCCATTGATACCCCTATCCTCTGCAAATCTCACATTTCGAAAACGGGCGAATCTCAACAAAGCTGGAAGCTGACGTAAGCATCCCAAATCCTAGTCTTTGTCACGCCCCAACATTTGCATAGGCTACACCACTGACCTGAGGTCAGCTTAGTCTTCTGAATCTAGCTAGGTCATGCAGATCTCCAGAGGTCTGCTATTGAATTACTAAATTCACTTCTGAGACTTTTTTATGCGAGAAATCAACTATGTAGAGGTCAAATATGGGCCGTTTTACGAAAATTGACGGCCAATTACAAATTTTGTCCGACTGTGTGTCACAGTTCAGCAGGAGCTCAGCAGGCTACGTGACAGCGGCCAGTGCT
Source organism: Sander vitreus (assembly GCF_031162955.1). Lineage (NCBI taxonomy): Eukaryota > Metazoa > Chordata > Actinopteri > Perciformes > Percidae > Sander > Sander vitreus. The sequence goes on along the minus strand of NC_135875.1, from coordinate 24,299,550 downwards.
GCCTCGCCGCGCGGCGTGTCCTACTTCATAGACTCCGGCTCGCTGTGAGCTAGCTGGACCGCCGTCACGAACGGAAGCCTGCGGCTCTCCATACCCCTGCAAAGTCTGGGTTACTGGACTACAAAATGCCGAAGCCCTGATGGAGCTCCAGGGCCTGCAGCTAGCCGCGATTCATAGGATTGAAGGCGCAGTAGCAGCTAACGAAATCCCTAATGTTCACAAAAATGCATTAAATTGAAATCGGACACCATTGTTAACTTTATAAGACCTTGAGGTAGATGTTATATAAGTGGCGTGACGAAATTCAAACTGTAAATATACTTTAATTATGCCGAAAGTGAAGCTAACTAGCCGCCATCTGTAAACATAGGAATGGAGGGACAGTCGCAGCTAACGAAATCCCTAATGTTCACAAAAATTCATTAAATTCAAATCGGACACCATTGTTACCTTTATAAGACCTTGGGGTAGATGTTATATAAGTGGCGTGACAAAATGCAAACTGTAAATATACAAAAGTTATGCCGAAAGTGTAGCAACGATCTTTTCCCATAGGATTAAATGGGACACATAGCCTAGCTTGCAGCTCCGGAGCTCCGCGGAGCCCCGGCCGTCCAGTAACCAAGAAACGGTGACTTTCACTGGGTATGGAGGTTTCCGCTTTCTCGTCAGACTGTGTGGAGCTCCTAGCTAAAGTCCGACACGTCTTACTAAATTTGCAATTAGCCATCAATTTTCGTAAAACGGCCCATATTTGAGCTTTATATAGCTGATTTCTCGCTTAAAAAAGTCTCAGAAGTGAATTTAATAACGAAATAGCCCAACAAACAATGTATACCTTTGCAGTGTCTGAAATATGAGACCTGCTGTCTCGTCTCCAATGTGTTTCTATGGGGTTCGCGCAAACCAATCAGCGCGCAGCTCATCTAAATATTCATGAGCTCCAAATAGAGCCATATTCACAGGGTAGTTAAGAGCCTAATAAAATAGCATTCGGGCAATTTTCAGCCCAACCAATGTAACATACCCTATTAGGAGACCTTAAGGAACAGTGTAAAATACCATATATAATCATTCTATCACCCCTTTAAGATCTTCAGCTTGGAGGTGGAGTAATTTGCACGCTGAAAGGAGGTTGGTTGCTGGCAAGCAGAGGTTGCACGCCACAGTTATATTTCCTTCTCCCTGTTCTTTCTTTAATGTGAAATTCTGTTTGAATTTCCAAGATAGAAACGCATTCCTGCCCTGGCTCTGTTGTGCCGGTTCCGGCTCCATCTTTATCTCTATCAGTGATCACGCAAATAGCTCATTTTTTCGTTTTCATATTGGGGCTTCTGGGAAATGCACGGAGTTGCCTTAATTTATTCAGAGAATGAATAAACTCCTGAAACAGAGAAGTATCGTCATGTAATCCACTGATTTCAACAATGTAACTGTATTCTAAATACCAACTATTTCAATTGTAACTGTAACGGAATACAGTTACTCATAATTTGTATTCCGTTACTCCCCAACACTGTGTGATACAGTTAGAAACAATGTTTTATGATAATAGAGAGCCGTGGTTTACTTCATAGGCTGTTTACCTGTGTTACTACATTATCTGGGTCACATGACAGTGACGTAACCAAAAGATGTATCCTGGGATTCATTCAAAACTTTAATTTGTTTAAAAAAAGTAATACATTTATAAATAACTTTTAATTTGCCTGAAAGAGACAATTATATTGTTGATCATAATTATTTCTGAGACGATTAATAGTACAGCAACATTTGGAATTGTTACAGCTCTACAGAGATGCTTTTTTCTTTTACATTACAAAGTCATTTGACCCATTGTTAATATAGAAATATTGATTAGTGGAACTTTGAAGATCTTTTAAAGACGTAATGTTGACACTACTATTACCTCCGTTTCACAAATTTGGCATTCTTAACATTTATCAAAACAACGATCTTCAACTTGACCAATTTGTTCACGGATCATTGAACAACACACCACCTCTTATTTTTTTCCAATCTTTTTACCCCTAATAATCAATTTCACAATTATCCCACTCGAAAAAGTTCTTTTTTCGATTACTTTTCCCACTTTCTTTATTTTCTCTCCTCCTTTAACTGTTCCTTTCTTCTGTCCCTTTTTATAGACTATATGTTTTTTTTATGTTTTTATTTTCTATATCCTACCTTTAGTTGGATTACTTTATGGAGCCCAACATGTCGAGCCCCCTTGAGGGTTTTCTGGGTTTCCTTTGCATGTCTTTTTTTACTTATGTTGTCGTATAATGTAACACTGTTGGTTTTTTTACACGTGCTAAATAAATCAAATCAGATGTTGGTGAGTCCAGCGGTCTCAGTTAACGGAGGTGAGATCTTTTCTCTCTTGTAGAACACTTTGTGACTTAAAGAGTGTATTTCAACACAAAAGTCTGGTCTGGTGCATCTTAAATATTGCTCGGTACAAAATGCTTCTCACATTGTCCTGATGGTAAATCTAGTCCATTTGTTGAGTGCAGCATTCTGACATTTGCCCTTTTCTTTTAATATCGGTTATCTCTGAAGTGCCTTTTCTTACTCCACCTCCATATTTTTGCTGCATTACTGCATGTCACCTAGGAAATAAAAGTCATTCTTAAAAAGACTATGCAAGACTGACTTCTCCATTTCAAATCTTTAAAAAAAGAAAAGAAAAGCCTTTTCACTGCCGTCTTGACAAAATAAAAGGGTAAAAAAAAAAAAGAAAAAAAAAGGCTTGCAGGCTTGGCTCTTCGGAATTGTGTTAAAGTTTTCCCTCTATGCTGCCTCTATAGCACAGGGAATTCAAACCCACTTCCACCCACACTGACTTCTCATTAACAAAAGCAGAAAAGGAGTCAAGTTGTGGGTTGAGAGAAACCCCCACGCCGCGACAAGCAGAAGGTAGCCAGCATTATGACAGTTACAGCCACAGCGGCCTGGGGCAACACCAAAATACAGGGAGCGAGAAAAAAGGGGGGTAATTTAAGGTCATCATCTCTCTCGCTCTCTGGTGATAGATGGTTTGTGGTCAGGCAAGGCCCTCATCAAGGGAAAGACTTATCTGAGGAACACATCCATCTAACTGCACCGATTACTGAGCGGGTAAACACAGTCCTTCAAACCAAACCATCGAGGCAGAGCGGGGACTTGGCTTCACTCCAACTGTCCCACACAATTCCCAATAAGGCTCCAAAAACATCATTAAGAATGTACTTGTTTCTGCAACGCAGGTCCATAGTAACACACGTTTAATATTGCATGATTTTAAATAGGCCTGCACGATAAATCGTTATAAAATCGCAATCTCGATTCACCCCTGTTCGCAATTTCATTTTTAAATGACTTTGATTCTCATTTAATTTTACGAGCCGACTGCTTTAAAAGCGTTAAGCTGCAACGCTCTCCGTTCTAGGTCCTCACAAAGCTCAGGGCTTCACCCTCAGCCAATGACAAAGCGCCTTTTAGTCACGCGTTTCACTCGTCGAGCGAGCGCGGTAGTTCGGAAAGCCTTCGAGGCTGCAGCATCGTCTAACTAGTGCGACAGGAAATAAACAAAACGGATACACAGCAGTGTTTCCTCTATGTTGATTTGCAAGTGGCGGTCCGCCACGGTTAGACTTCTCCCGCCACGGTATCAGAAATGTACAAAAAGCCGTCTATCAGCAGTGATTGTTAGAGAGCACGTCGGAGAATAGCGCGGACACGCGCTTCACAACGCGAGTGGGCACGGGTGCCACTCGGAGAAAAGGGAGAAAGAAAAAAGAGACAGGAGGACCAGGTTGAGATTGCATGTGTGCATCCTTGAGAACTGTAAGTCGTATAACTTATATTGTCAGTTCATTTATGCCTGTATTAGTCTACAGTTCTTGCACATTTTTAGTTTCACCTTCACCTGCTAGCTAAATTGCACGTGGCTGTTGATTCAATACAACGCCCTTGCTCACGTTTGTATTTTAGGTGCATTATTTACATGCTGAAGTAGTTACACTGCATTAAGATACTGGAAGTGCCGGAATCCCATAACTACTAGAGCTGCCGTGAGCGGTCATTTCTGACCGCCAGATTCCAAACTCTATAATCTCTCATGATAAATACTCAATTGCGATATTAATGCATGTATTGTCTTAGGATATCTTTAGAACAACGTAATAACACCGACATGTACATTTTAACGATTTTAATTATACTTTTGAGTAGTAGCCTAATACGTGTTTCAATAATTCATATCATGGCATAGTAGGCTAAACCGTGATTATTTCATACATTCATGTCCCGGAACATATTGTGGGAAATCCATTCAACATAATTCACAGCCAAATAACAATTAAAAGTATGTTATTTGAAAATGTATAACCTAACCTAACCTGGCACTGCCTCCGTTTTGGCGTCTGCTGTGGTGCGCAGCGCTGTTCGGCCCGTGCGCCGCTTCCCTTTTTTTCCTCCATAAACTCCGCTCTCAGCTCCTCTGCCAGTAGCTGCATGAACTTCCTCCGGGACATTTTACAGCTGGTGCACTCCTTGGAGAGGATGTGTGCAATGATTCCAGCCAGTTGTAGCATGTATAAAGTTATATGAACACGTAGACAGCTACCGGCCATTTACGTGTTCCGCGCCTTTCACAGAGCGAGCGCCCGGTGCTTTTCTTCTGATTCAGAACAGAGTCCATCCACGCCGTAGTAGCCTACGTTACCGACTCTGGCTTTGCCTTCGGCCCATCGGTGGTGCCCACACTTGTTACTCGAGACCGCTAGTTACGTTTCTCTGACAGAGACTATGATTATTACTAAGCAACCAGGATGCATCTTCAACCACTCAAAAGATTAAAAACGAAACCGCGAAAATCCGAGCGGTCAATATGACCGTGTATGGCCGAAATAGGTAAAAGTGATTGTATTTTCTTTGCCTTTTGTGTAATGTATATGAAAACAATTTTAAATGAAAACACAGACTCTTTCAGGGAAAGTCAGGCAGCAGCAGGATTGTATTTTTTTATTTAGCAAAGTTATTACGCATATAAATTCCAAAACGGTCAAAATGACCGTCCTGGCCGTCCTAGTGTTAAGGAACAGGCCGCAGGGGGACCATCTACAGCATGTATGCTACTCAGCATCAATGGGCCACCTCTTTCTGAATTCCCCTATAACCGAGCCTTGGAGTTATTTTTCCAAAAGCCAAGAGAAATCAAATGCATACAGCAAGGCTGCCAACTTTGCCACTGAGGCAAATATGCAATTAGTTTCATTATGAATGGTTTCGTACTATAGCCTACTTTGGGTTTTGGTTTCCCTTTGAAGAATTTCTTGTAAAATTCATTTTGTAGACCTACAGTTCCTCAAAAATACAGTTCAATCAAAACGAAATGGAAATATGCCTCACTGTGTGTGAATAGAGTTGAATAAATATATTTGTTTGTGTTGCAGCGAAGTGTCTGTTCCGTTTAATACATAAAACATTTGGCGGCGGGGCGCGGGACTGGGGGGGGGGGGTTCCGACAGATCTGCCCCCACTGCTAAAAAAAATCCTAAAGGAAACGGTCATGTGAAAAAATTAGGACACCCATGCTAAAGTTGACTAAAAAGAGGAATACAAAAATCATCTTTTGGAAATTGATCTTAATGCCTTAATTAAAAAAATGAGGAAAAATCCAATCTTTAAGGACACCAATTATCTTTGTGAATGAATAATGTATCGTAAATAAATAAATGTTCTTCCTTAAAATACAGGGGGCATACGTCAGTACACCCCTATGTTAAATTCCCATAGAGGCAGGCAGATGTTTATTTTTAAAGGCCAGTTATTTCATGGATCCAGGATACTATGCATCCTGATAAAGTTCCCTTGGCCTTTGGAATTAAAATAGCCCCCCCCCCCACATCATCACATCCCCTTCACCATACCTAGAGATTGGCATGGTTTTATTTCAGTTAGCCTAATGGCTGGTTTGATTTGCATTGAGAGATGATCTTATAGAAAGTACGCCGTGCCAATCTCTAGGTATGGTGAAGGGGATGTGATGATGTGTGTATGAAACACTGAAGCCTCAGAATGTTGAATGACGTTTCAACTAGCCCATTTAGAGCCATGTTCAGGGCCATATTCAAGCGCAGTGCGTTAAACTTGGATTTTTGGTAACCTACTTGAATGGCCAATTAAATGTTAATTCTATAAAAGGCAAGCAGTTAAAGAGTGTGCTAAGAAATCATTCTGTTTTTGATACTGTACTTAAATTGGCAATTAAAAACTCCATTTCTCTAGAGACTGAAGGTGCCAAAAAAAGATCCATGTTTGGCACTGCCAATTTGTTTTGTTTTGTCATGGCTGGTGTGCAATAAACATTACACTTTGTGAGAAAAAAATCGTGGCAGAGAATTGTGATATCAATTCTAAGCTAAAAAAATCGTGATTCATATTTTTCCCTGAATCGTGCAGGCCTAATTTTGTTATGTAGGGAAACAGAAATACAGGTTCATAATCCATGAAGCTACTGCGTGCGTGCGTGCGTGCGTCATGACAGAATAGTAGACCTCATAGTGAAAGACATATCAAACCATTTACCTCTCTCAGTAAGAATGTACAAACATTCTCAGGTAAAACCATCCATGTTTCAGCACTGCAGTAGTAACTCTAGTACTAGTACTTTCTTACACCTGGTTGCCAATACACCAGATGTTGTTATTATCAATGAGGAGTCCAGTGAGATGCATATTTTGGAGGTAGGCTGCAGCTTTGATTCCAGCATGGAGGAGTCTTTCTACACCAAGGTAGTGAAATACCAACCACTCCTAAACACCATCTCAGAGCTAGGCTATAGGTGCACGCTACTAGTTTTCATATTTGGTAGCCTAGGAAACACACACAGGTTGGTAGTAAGAGGGCTGCAACAACTTGGGATGGCCAAAAAGAGGGCTAAACAACTTGCAAAGTACTGTGCCATATCTGCTATTATTGGCAGCCGCCACATATGGCGGAGACGCTGCTACTTATACCCTTAAGAACTGAGTATTGCGCTACTTATACCCTTAAGAACTGAGTATTGTGCTACTTATACCCTTAAGAAGTATGAGTATTATGCTTGTTAAGTGATATTGTGAAGATCTGCTGCGTGTCACTGGTCCATGAGTTTGTGTATGTATTGTATTGCATCGGTATTATTTGTGTCCCTGTACTATTTTTCTTCATGTGGACATAAATAAATGATTAAAATGTGTGTGTAAAAACAATGTGATTACACTAGGATGTTAAGTCTCACCAAGTGGGAGCCATCATCCAGCTGTCTGTGGTGGCCAGAGGCCAGAGACGGCTTTCGCCAAAAAAACTCCAGCTTCAAAAAGAACTCCAGCAAAGTTGTGAGACTTTTAGCAAAGAATGTGATATGGTGGTATCTGGTGAAGGTTGCGCACAAGAATTGAGTAAATGGCAGGAAAGATTTTACTTTTTAAACCCTGGTTAGGTCTATGCCTAAACACCGGTCCATTAGCTTACATGGATTTGTCAAGTCTGTATGGCGAGGTCATCACTGGCTAAAGCTTGAGAATATCAACGCTCGAGGGCTGAACATGAACCAGCGAAGAGCCAATCAGGGGTTATTTGCAGCAACACAATATTTTAGTACTTTAGCATTGCACTCCTATAACACTGTCACAATCACAACAAGGGCTGCACCATATGAGGAAAATATGGGATTATTTTGACTGATATTGCGATTGCGATGTGATTCACGATATTGGAGGGCATGGTCATTTTTGTATCTTTATTCTCATTGGAAAATATTAAAATGAAAAGTAAATTTAAATGATTATAGAGTGGTTTATGTGAGGATTTGTACCTGTAGGATGAGATTTGTCTCTGCAGCACCACAATACTTAATTCTGAATGGTTTGACACATATTTATCCTTTCACAAATATTGCGCATGGTCCACACACATATTGTGTGTGTGTGTGTGTGTGTGTGTGTGTGTGTGTGTTCAAGTAAACAGTCATTAAATTGTGGCGTAGGCTGTGTGCATGTACTGTTAATGCAGCTTTTGTTTACTGCCACAGTTTCCTGACACTCTGGAGGAAAGAAAGGACAGTATATACAGTGCACACCACACACCCAGGGGCATACACATACACCAAATGTGTAAAGTGACACAGTTTAGGTTAATCAATTCTTCATCAGTTGCTCCGTCACAGCGTCATTTGCTAGGATTAAAAATGCTGGAACTAAAAAAAAAAAACAACAACCTCAACATCAGAACGGTCCTGGGCCATATTACCCAATACATTTGCTCCATTGTTAAACATGTAGAGAGTAATCTTCTGTGGTGTGCCAGGCAACTAGGTAGGACTCATTCGACAGTCGCTGACAATGAGCCAGTGTGGAAATAAAACAGCTGTTGCTGTTGTTGTGTAGCATTGTGTACATGAGTGTGTGCACATGGACCAGCGTTGTATACGCTCGATGGTGATTTTTGCCCCCAACGTCTCCTTCCAGGCAGCGCTGCGACCGCTGCCTCCAAGGCCCCTAACCCTAACCCTAACCAGTGCCTAATCCTAGTGCCTTCCAGGCAGCGCTGCCTGAAAGGAGCTGTTGGGGGCAAAAAACACCGATAAACGTTGTATACGTCTGTAGACGTCCTCCTAAACAGGAGATTAGAACAGGCGGAAACACACCTGCATGTGTGTCTCAACCCTGCACCTTAGGGACAAAACACTTTACATACCATTCAAATCATCTGTTTCTACTCACTGCAGAGCTCCTTCCTTATTTCCATGCTTTGGGTTAGACCAGTTTACTACCTATAAATTAAAGTATTGGTCTTGAGGAAAACTAGTTTGGTATTCATATTTCTCATACGTATCGTTCAAGGTTCCGCATCTCAAATTTTTTTTTATGTCAGGGTTCCGGAACAATTCAACTTATTTATTACTTTTAAGCAACATACATTCAAGTTGAGTTCTCAGTTTTCCTGCTCAACTTTTGTACCACTACCTGGAATTCGGTACCGGTACCTTTATTCAGTAGCATACTTTCTTTCTAATCATTTTTTGTATTTCAGTTGTAAAAATAAGTCCAAACCCATTTATGTTTTTGTGGGGAGGGAGATCAACAACGGTCCGTTACACTGCTACTGTATACTTCACTAACAATGTATTGATCAGTATGAAATGTATTTGAAAATAGAAAATGTTACACTTCAAAAGGTTTATACGAGGTACGGGCCGGGTCCAGATTGACTTGTCGCTCGGTCCGGATGCGGACCGTGGTCTGGACTTTGAGAAGACGTGGTATAAACTGGACATTAAGCCAATGTGGATTTGCCAGCCATAATTATAGCAATCAGGGTTTTCGCTGCCATTATAAGGTTTAGGTGCAGCACCTGAGCCGTTTTGGGCAGCAACTAAGCCAAATGATTGTAACTAAAAGACTTTTCTCAGATCTAATGATTGTAGTTGGACTTTTTTAGCAAGTTGTGTCTTTAAGCTTTTTGAGTGTTAGTTTTTTTTATTATCTCCTTTAGCTTTTCCAACATTTTAGACAGATTTGGTCCAAAACGATGTGGAAAAAGAGACGCAAAACTACCACAAAGAGACACACAGCGACTACAAAGAGACGCCACGTGACCACAGAGACCCAAAACAACCCCAAAGAAAACAAAAAAGACCAAAAAGAGCCACAACACGACTACAAAGACACGCAAAATGTATGCAGGAAATTGCTTTTGTTTTATTGAAAAACGTAACACTTTCTTGAGGAAGGACGCCTAAACCCCCCCGCCAAATACTCACACCTAAGTCTTCCACAAAGATAGGGAAAACACTGACAATATTGGATTTTAGTATGATATTTGCACAGCAATATTGAATTCCATATTCTGTGACTGATATTATCAATCCAGAAGAATGGGATTCCCTCTGAATGGGAAAAAGGTTCAACTGGACCACTGTTAATGTCCCACAAATGACTTGACAGCTGCTCAGATCTGTGTAACCACAGAGGTGCACACTGGGTGTTGAACGTCAAAAACGACGGGCTTATCTGCTAATGTTGGCTACCGACCATTACCATGAAACATTCCAGCGAATGGACGGTACCGTAGGGTGATTTAACGTCACTGCTCATTTTACACACAGTTTGACAACAAATGCTGAGTGAACATTACTAGCTATGTTTTTCATGTTGGTTTTGAGCGGTATGCACCCCCACTAACCTGGAAAACGGTTTTTAAACAGTAACGTTACTACAGCGTGTCGGAGGAATACACACAGTCTCCTGCAGTGGCGACTCAGAGGCAGAGGGACCGTCACAGCAGCGTTCGCTAACGTTAGCCTCTTGTCTCATCTGGGGTCTGATAAACAGGAAATTCATCAAAGTCAGTGTCCACAATGCTATTTTCCAATAAACTGTAGCTGTCATATTTCACGGGACCCGCCTGAGTGCGGATTTCGTCGCCGTTTGTCACTTTGCCTAAGATTGAGTGACAAGTAGTACTCGCCCTGTTTATTTGGTTGCCATGACTTCGCGAGTGATGACGTCCTGTCACTGTTCCAGTTGCTCACGCTAAAGGGGAGAGAGAGCGGATGACTGTTCACTTGACATCAGTAGAGCACACGGCTCTCCAGGGTCGTGTAATTATGACTTTATGACTCTTCATAAACAGCTGAAGGAGCGGTGGTGCGCGGTTTACATAGCGGAAACCCCGTTGTGCGTCTGCCCTATTTCTGATACCGTGGCGGAAGAAATTTTACTGTGGCGGGCCGCCGCGGTAATACCAACATAGAGGAAACACTGGTTTACGAGGAGAAACACAACTCCACTCATATTTTTCATTAATCCATGATTATCCTCAACCAACTACACGCTCACAAAGAAACAAACTCCATCCCTTCCATTTTAGTCCAATGGAATATTCCTTACCTCTTCTTTTTCTTAGCTGTGGGTCTCTTAGCGAGGCGGCCGAGGAATGATAGAAACCAATCCTTGACCCAGAACCACGGCCATTACTGAAGAGGACTGTGGAGTAATGAAAGAAGTATGACACAGGTTCACAAAGAGTTCACTGCCTGGAAGTGAAAACGTCTGTGTATTTGTTGCACAGCTTATGCTGGCTCATCACCGTCTCCCGTTTGATGCTGGGGCGTTGTCTCCAGTCGTCTCTGGGCAGCACTTCACCACCGTCACTGTCTTTTTTTAATAAATGCTTTTACAAAGCCAAGACTTTCCGTCTCACTAATAGTGGGTTGCTTGCCAAGTGACTTGATTTATACTTGTGTTACAATTGGGCTACACGATATGAGGAAAATATGCGATACTGTTGTTGAATATCGGTATTGTTGTGGATGTTCTTAGGCCAATTTGTCGAATCAAAGAATCAGATCTTTACTCAATCAAAAGACGCTGAGTAATTTCTACAGAAAATAACTGAGCTTCCTTCAGCATTAGTTCCTTTTACACAAAACAGGCACACGCTTCTCATTGGACATCCCAGCAAGCAACATCCCCATATAAGGTCACTATAACGATATCACTTGCGATAAATAACCCGATATGCTTTCATAATTCTGTTAAAATACAACACACTGCTTTTTGAATTTAAAACAAATGAAAAGGAAATCATTTCCAACTTTCTTTTATTGAACAAAATGACAGTTATATTTTAAAGTGCAGTTTTTTACTGATATCTTATTTCAAGTAACACAAAAAAATCTCTGAGTATTCGCGATATGACGCAGCCTTTCATGATATTGATATCGCGATGACGATAAAAAAAAAAATATATATATAAAAAATATATTGTGCAGCCCTAGTTACAATCACTAAAATGAAGTCCCGCTCAAGCTGGACTAGACTCGGAATCATGGTGAACTAGAATGTGAAGACTTGACCTGGTTCTATTCAAGTCCTGTCCCACCAACTCTTCGCTCATTTCCATTTTAAAATAGTGAGAGTGCAGTAGCAAAGCCCTGAGGCCATTTGTGTTTATGCTGCTGAGGTCGAAAAACGATAAAATCTACTTCACAGAGGCTACTTTGCTCAGTGACCTCTCCAACTAGTTAGTTAACTGTCGTGATTATTGGACTTCTGCCAAACCCCAGCATGAGGTCATACACATGGATGGAAAAGTCATTACAAGGATCAATATGCTTGTCCCCACATAATGTGGATATTTGGGTGAATGAGATGCCAAAACATGTTACTTAAATGTTTGTTTAGGACGAGGATAATACACGCTGATGGACTAGTCTGATCAAACACTAAAACCTATTATGGCAGTAATAGCTTGACAAACTATATTGACACAACACAAACCCCACAGAATGATGCCACTTCCTCAGCCCCACTCAAACTCAGGGCTGGGAACTGACCCTCAGTTAGTCTCCCATTACCTAGTCTATACCGACGACGTTCCATTTTGTTCAGGTGCCGCCGGAAATTACGTTGGATGTCCGTCACCGTCCTCTTTCTTTGTGTTGGCGTTCTAAACTCTGGTGGATTTCTAAGGACTATTGTTAACTGCTCCTCAGATCTCTGCAGGGTAAATCCAGACAGCTAGCTAGACTATCTGTCCAATCTGAGTTTTCTGTTGCACGACTAAAACTACTTTTGAACATACACATGTTCCACCAAAACAAATTCCTTCCCGAGGCTATTTAGCAGAGGCACCGTGGCTCTGTCCGGTGCTTAGCGCCACCAAAGACGATGGTGATTGGTTTAAAGAAAATCCATTTAACCAGAGCACGTTTTTCTCCCATCCAGGAATGCGGACTAGCCAAACCCCCCTCCACAGCGCTATGGAGGAATGGCAATGGGAGACTATTGTCATTATAATAATTATATGGGACTGATTCCACCCCCCCCAAATAACAGCACCAGAGCATATAAGTGAGAGCAATAACAAATAATGCAATGGGGGGAAAAAAATGTGATATATAACTTAAGACACTGGTTAGAGACAGTTTTGATCATTTGAAAGTTTGAGATTTACAGCTTTGCAGTTGATACATGTTATTACATTTTAAAAAATCTGCTTTGGTCTGCAGGGAAGCCAGATCTTTAAAAACTAATTGCAAAAAGGTTGCACTGAAATCTTGAATACATCAGTGAAGCAATCTCTGATTCCACTTGATCCTCCAACATAAACACACACTGATGCATTAGTCTAAATAACATCCAAGACACTCTTATCCAGATACTTCTCATTACAATGAACAGTATTTTATTCTAAGGCACAACTATAAAGCTGGAAGACATGAACAGCCACCACGGACGGTGATTTCTATTTGCTTCCAATTCGTGGTAAGAGAAGGGAAGAATCAAAACAGTGTGATAATGGAGAAGATCAAAGCCACAACAGCAACCTCTCCTGCTGATTCTCATTACCGCTACCAGATTCTGATACAGCCTATTTCCCATTCAGGAGACACGTTCCTTACCCACACACATACAGTATACACATTCATGTAAATAAACACACAACGAGACCTCCTTGTCAGCCCACCACATTGTCCTTGTCCGTACAAGACGAAACGCAATTCCACAAACTCTGAATACTCCGCCAACAGGTATGCCCTTTTTCATCTTTTCACAGATTGAAATGAAAACAGTCGCAGGGCATGTGGAGGCAGAGCAGAAACCAGTGACAGCATCACACCTCGCACTCTGAATGCTACATCCATGCATCTGCCTGAATGACGGCTTGTTTTTTAGTAACAGGAGAAAAGAATGGAGCTCAATGAGGATGAGTGCCAGACTCAACAATGTGCAGCCTGGAGCTAGTAATAAAAAGGCTAGTTATACTAGATTAAATGACACTGTCTGCTGCAACCCCACACACACAACTTAATTCCTTTGGTAAATTCCGAGGCAATCCTAGACAAGCTACCCCATCTGTCAGGGGAGGAAAGGGGTCAGGATTAATTGTGTGTGTGTGTGTGTGTGTGTGTGTGTGTGTGTGTGTGTGGGTGTGGGTGTGTGTTACAGTATGTAAGAGTAGGTGAACTCAAAAGCAGTTCACACACTAATTGGCTGCTATCCAACTGTCTGGGTAATAAAGCACAAGGGTGATTAGCCCAAAAAGCTAAAAAAGTCCCAGTTAGCCGGTAAGCTAATGGGCCAACTACCACACCCTGTTGCTATAATAAGACAAAAGTTGAAGAGTTGAAAGAAAATCAACTATTCATGTTGGGGCATATGCTGTATACAAGCACACATACTTGTACACGTATGCACAAATACACCTCTTCCTACAGACTCTTAAATCTAAGACTTCTAATCTGACACTAGTCCAGATGGGTAATCTCTAATTCAAGGTACAGGGATGAAGGAAGGAGGAAGCCAAGATAAAGGATGGGGGTGGCAGTGGGGGTGGGGGTGGAGGTTGTTAAAGAAAAGGCATTTGTGGATGCACAAAAGGAAAAACCAGAACGTAATATCTTAAAGTAGTAGTAATAGTTCAGTATTTTGAAAACTATGCTAATTCTCCTCACCAATTAGCACGTTGTACCTTGTGCGCTGAATCTGTACACAAAGAGAAATGTAACACCACATACCGTGTATGGACAATGTGCTAAATTGTTACAGGGACAGTGAGCGGTGTCTATAACGTGTATTCCTGGATATAAAATGCCCATCTGCACTTTTCTGTAGTGGTCCCAGTAACATTTGTTCTTAAAGTGTACTGAAGGAAGGGAATCACTGGAATTGTTGGGTCTTTGCAAATTATAGAGTGTGGTCTAGATCTACTCTATCTGTAAAGTGTCTTGAGATAACTCTTATGATATGATACTGTAAATGAAATTGAATTGAAGTAGCACATCACATCACATGATTATGATACGTTTGAGTCAAATAATTTAGGAATTTGATAAATTCAACATAGATATAGCTGCAAAACTAAGCTGTGAATGGAGAAGTGCTTACAGTGAACAGGCCTAAGTTTGCTGAAGAATAACTTATTGTAGAAAGGCCATTAATGATTAATCAATAAGAAAACACTGCCAGTGTGGATTGGGAATTTCTGCTTCTGAAGTATTAACAGAATTATTGATTAAGTTCCCAATGGGAACTTTACCAATTTACAGCAGTGAGTTTCACTTATTCTTTATTTTATTCTTTATTTTATAAGGGACTGGTGTTGATGCTGATGTGAGGGTTTATGAGTTGTCTCATGAAAAACCATTATCATCATAAATCTCAGCAGAGTCCCTCTGCACATGGCAATGAAACATTATTCTATACTAACCATGACCCTGATGCTCCATAAATTGATTCGTTGATTGGCAGAAAAACTAAGTGACAACCCTTATGTCAACTGGTTATGTGATGGTTATTTTTTTAAAGCATGAATGTCAAACATTCTCTGGTTCCAGCTTCTTAAATGTGAGGAATAACTACCTTTCTCTGTTTTGTATCATTGTGAATTTAATATCTTTGGGTTCTTTTAAAGGACAGTCAGACAAAACAAGAAATGTGAATGTTGTTTGGTTGGTCCACCACTTTGCTCCCCCCCGATGAATCCTTTTTTTTACTTCTATGATCCCCTGACTTTTCTAATAACGCCATCATCAGGTGAAAATTTCAACTTGTCCATACTTAGGTTTATGACCAAATACCTGCTAAACTACCAATATTGCCCTCAGTGCCTCCTAAGTGAGTCATAAAGGCTCAATGCTGTTCACCCACTTTAGGAAGCCAATACTTTTAGTTGAAGTTCAGCACAGCAGGTGGTTCCAATTCAAATTGCATGACTGATACTTGGAAAATAACAGCCATAATTAAATAAACAACTCAAACCAGATTGTATTAGTGCTATACCTTACATGTTTATCAATTGTAAGCCTCACACATCTGTTTCATTTAGTTGATCTAAGAGTTTGCAATCCATTGTGCCTCACATGGTTGGTGTTCAATATCTAAACGCATCATTATGACAGATTATTCACTTGCATTCACCTAGGACTCAGCTGATAATATCCTAACAGTGATGTGATTATGATGTGCTAATCACAACTACTTTATGAATCCGCCCGGAGACTTTGGCTCGGCTTACTGCTGTTACCTGTGCGTGTGGTGAAAGAAGAGCCCAGGACTTGTTAAGGTCTGAGTCATCAACATATTATGTGCGGATCAAATAGCTGACACAATAAATGTTCAAATATGATCTTTGGCCTTTTGTCTTGGCTGTTTGTCCATCTGTCCGTTGAGAATTACCTTTAGGCCTTGTATTTACCATGACAGAGAGGGTTGGGCTGTGGCTCAAGATGAAAGCAAGCATGTGCTGCAACAAAAGACATTGTAATCATAAAGGCCTTTGAAGAACCTCTGGTCTCTCTCATGGTCCCCATTCAGGGAGGGGCAGACTACACCCACTCCAGTCCACCCCACGTCAAGAGTATGTGAGAGGCGTTCACTTTGGGCAAGATGTCTTTACATGTCAAGCTGTCGCTCTAAATGCAACACAATGCGAGTAGCTGGACAGAGGCTGACGAACACACTATATCCATCTACAATGAGCCCATCGATTTGTCAGCTTGCAACAGCTAAGCAAACAGAGGGCGGCTGTGGTAAGTCCACTTAAATTGACTGAGCAGCAAACCTGGTGTCAGCAGATGGCTGATCGGAGAAGAAACCTCCTATCTCAGCTCCCTGTCCATCAGCCAGCCTCAGTTCCTCTGCTAATCCCCTCGGGACACCGCAGGTCTGCTCGGCCAGCTCCCAGCCAGCTTTACCCTTCGCTGGGAAGAAACAACAGTTGTCTGAGGGTGTCAGACTGGTCAGAAAAGTTTGATTTAAACAAACTATCCGTTTTTGACAAATTATTGCTATGAACTAAGAAACCCCAGGAACTAAACTGAGGAACTTAAAGGCCCTTCTGCACATTCAATTAAATTAAATTTTATTTATAATGTCAAATCCTAACAGAAGTTATCTCAGGACACTTTACAGATAGAGTGGGTCTAGACCACACTATAATAAAACAATTCCCCCCAAGAGCAAGTATTTGGTGCGACAGTGGCGAGGAAAAACTTCCTTTTAGGCAGAAACCTTGGAGAGACCTCGGCTCTAGGTGGGCGGCCATCTGCCGCTGCCAGTTGGGACACAGAGACACTGAAATATGATTTCATAATAATTATAGCAGTTGGCATGATGTGCAGTGGCAATTATAGTAAGAATAAAGATAATAGAATGACTAGATATAATAGTAGTAGGTGTGCAGGGCGTAGCAGGGCGTTGGCTAGAACCACGGCAGCAGCTGCACAATGCCTTTTGCATAACCACTTCATTTGTAGAATTGTAAAGATCAGGTCATTTACCGATAATAGATTATAATGCAATGGCTTTGTATGGCAATTTTTGAGAGCACACAGCTTCATCTTCAAATTATCAACTTACTTTGTTCAACCGTCCAAAAGCCAAAGATATATATTTTTACCACAATATGAAAGCGAGAAAATCAGCAAATCCTCACACAGGAGAACCTGGAACTAGAGATCTTTAGGTAGTTTTGTTAGAGAAAAATGACTTATTAATAATAATAATAATAATAATAAATAATAATAAAATAATTAATCAACTAGGCACTAGTTTCAAAACTAAATCTGTACAATTTACTGCTGCTCGACTGGGATATTTCAATGGATGCTGGCAAGGAGTCATGCAGGCGCTGAACGGAACACTGAATCACCTGAAAGACGATATTGTGTCAGGAGGCTTGATATTCAGTGGTAGGAAACACTGTTTTTGAGAGTTAATGTCACAGGGCTATAGCTCCAGAAAAGGAACACAGTCATGGTCGCAGATATAGTGATGGAAAAAATGTTTTGCATTGGCCTGGTCCTACCAGACTCTCGTAAATTTCATTTGTACAGAGAGTCTGGCCTCTCTCCGTTGACAAGTGTTAACTTCCTTGAAAGCGGGTACTCTGTCGAAGTTTAAAACTATTGGATCTGCCCAGAGCCACTCTGGAGCTGCCATAACCAATCGCTAACGTGTGGTCGTGACGTCGGCTTAGCATTGCTAGCGTTAGCCTTTAGCCGACTCCTTCACCACTAACGGAGCGAGCTGGAAAATCAATCTTTTCTGGAACCCCGTGGGGAGGAGGGCCACAACATCATGGCCACCAACACAACTCAGCAAAGATTGTTCTTGCTCGGGCTTTAACTTCTGGATATTAGGCAGCGTTGCCACAACAACGGACCGAATGGCTTCGCTCGCATCTTTCTCCGCCGCCATTACGGAACTACAACTCTAGCGCACGGCCTCAACGTCATCGTTCTCAGCCACTCCCTCTGTTCGCTGATTGGACCGCCAAAAATTTGGGCGGAGAAAACCCAAGACTATACCGCAAACCTAGACGGAGTACTGAAGGGAAATGAAAATTGAGCAGAAGCCCGTAGGAGGGCGGAGCCAGGCTACTCCCAAAGTGCAGATCTGTGCAAAAACATATACCAATAAATGCGGGGGGGAAATTATGTCCATGTACAAAAGAATAGTTTGTAGTTTGTGTAGTAACAGTTGAATTTCTTTAACACTCAAGTGTAAATCAGTAGATGTTAACCTTCTCTGTAACCCAACCGAGACCGTCTCTTTCGCAAACAATACTTACTGATCTGCCGTAAAATGTACTTCATGTGGTTACCATAGCTGATTGGACTTTTCCCGTTTGGATCGGGGAAGCCCAGGAACACACAGAAAGAGGGGAGTATAGAATGGGTAATTATACTTAGCTATGCCGTTTTAGACTGCCAGTGGACCTTTGACACACTGAGCTTCTCTCTCCTCTCTCTTTCAATTTGTGTGCATCCTGAAATGTCCCAGAAATGCTTGTTACTAACCTAGCTCTGGGGAGCTTATTCCCCGGAGTCCTTTTTTTCACCCAGCATGTTTCCTTGGATTAGGGTGGCACCAAAATCATGGTTGCAGCTGTCCCCGTGGTCCTGCTGCACTCCCTGCTGCACCCTGCTACGCAATTGTTGGGTCTTTGTAAATTATAGAGTGCGGTCTAGACCTACTCTATCTGTAAAGTGTCCTGAGATAACGCTTGTTCATAGCTATGAAGGTATGTGAGAAAATTGTGTTAAATAGTCTGAAGCCTCATGTAGAGCATGATCTTGACCCCTGCCAATTTGCTTATCAGAAAGGGAGAGGGGCAGAGGATGCTATTGTCTGTAAATTGGACAGTGTCTATGCTCACCTAGATGCAGGGGGACGGTGTGTGAGAATTCTGTATTATGATTTTAGCTCAGCATTCAATACGATACAACCACACATCATAGTAAATAAGCTTTTAATGATGAAGGTTCCAGGTGTATTTATTTCTTGTATTCTAAATTTCTTAGAGAACAGGTCTCAATTTGTTAAGCTAAACTCAAACGTTAAGTCAGACAAGATCATGACAAACACAGGGTTCATCACCCTTTCTTTTCACCATTTACACTGCAGACTACCGTCCACAGCAGGCAAGCTGTCAGGTTGTTATATTTGCTGACGACCCAGCCCTCATTGGGTTAATTGAAAATGATGACTATAGTCACTATCAAAATGAGATAAAAGCTTTTGTTGATTTTTGTGAAACTCATTTCCTAGAACCCAACGTTACGAAAACTAAAGAATTAGTAATTGATTTCAGGAGAAATAAGATGACAACTGAGGCAGTGGAAATGAAAGGTTCAGTAATAGAAAGAGTGAACACATACAAGTATTTGGGCGTTGTTTTTAATGATAGGCTAACATGGTCAGATCATGTTGACTTACTGATGAAAAAATTAAGTCCACGTGTATACTGTATGAGGAAGTTGCAGTCCTTTAAGGTGAATACAGATGTGGTGAGAATGTTTTTTTATGTCAGTGATATGTAGTGTTTGGAGTTACCGTGTGGTGGGTCGGGGTGGGAATGCTGGGATAACCGAGAAGGCCAGGATTGATAGAGTGACTAAAAAGGGCTGGAAAAATGGTGGGACAGTTAAATACAGTGGATGAAGTATATGATGACCGCAAAAATGACACAGAAAATAACGAGGGATCCGGGTCACCCTCTTCATGGTAATATGACGGGCAGAGTTATGGAACGTAGTGATAGGCTAAGGCCTCCTGTGACACGACCTAATCGGTATGCTCTCTCTTTTATACCTCAGACTATCAGACAGCACAACAAGCACTTTAAACGTACATTCTTATACATTTTGTACTGTATTTATGTATTGTATTATATTGTACTTATTGTATTGTATTAGGCAGGTATGAGCACTGTAATTTCCATTTTTATGGATGAAATAAACTTGACTTTGACTTTGCTATGATTTGATACTATAAATAAAATTGAACTGAAAATAAACGTGTGGTAAGAGTAAGGCACACCCTTGGCGATCTACTACACTTTCAAGATGAATATTGTGGATTACTAACAAATATAGTGGGATGGAGAATGAGTGAATGTGTGTGCCGCGCATGTGTCATGTGTGTCATTTGTGTGCTATCAGTGATGGGACTGCATTCCAGTTAATTTACAAAAAGGACTGCTACCTCTGCCACACCACGCTGTGATCAATCTTTTAATCAGCCATCTGAAATATTGTTTTTTTTGGTCCAGTTTGTTACAAACTGGACATACTATATTAGCTGTTGGACCATTTCTTTGTCTCTGCATACTTACAGTCTATCCATTTGCTTTAATGTTGTAGTTGTACTGCACTATATGTGAGGTGTTATGTAATCCAACACCCAATGTGTCAGGGTTGTATTACGTCACTGTCACACACCCCAGAACAACCCACAACATGAGCACACACACACACACACACACACACACACAGTCAGTCCTGTACTTCCAGCTATACCAGCTGACGCACCTTTGGGTCTGTCCACCACATGCTTGGTCACTCCCTGACCCCCCCAAGTCCCGCCGCCACTCCTAGCTAAGCTATAGAGTTCAACCCATGTGCAGGTGCCTCCCTGCTCCATCTGCACCCGGGCCCGGCCCAAGGCTTAGCCTGGTGGTCTCAGGAATGTCCAGCATGTCGGCCTGACACCACCCATAACAGCTTAAAAAGCACCTGACCTCTCCAGAAGCTTGGCACTTGTGTATACCTGCGTTTGTGATCAGAATGTCACTTAAGCTCACAGGGAGGTCACAGCACACTTTGAATATAATCATTAGCATTGTGTCATTACTGTGGTCTTTAACATATAAATCCCAAATAATGACCACTAGAGAAAGACTTTAGCCTCCGTTCTACCTCACAATACAAATGTGTTGGAACAAACAACATACTGCACACCGTTTCTCCTGGAAGCCTGAAAGTCTTCAGTAAACCTTATGGCTGCCTGAGATTATCAAATATCTTGGGCCCTGTTTTAACAATCTAAGCACATGGCGTGAAGCGCATGGCGCAGGTGCGTTTAAGGCATGTCCAATGCCATGTCTGACGGCGGAAAAAAGGGTCTGTGCGCCCGGCGCATGGTCAAAAGGGTTGTACTTAGTGTCTTCATTAATCAGAGGTGCGTTTTGGGCGTAACATGCAATAAACCAATCAAAGATCATCTCCCATTCCCTTTAAAAGCCAGGCGCATTTGTACCTTGGCGCATTGCTATTATGATGGTGGTTTTGCACCATAATATTTTTATTTGTAATCTTTTGCATGTTTGTGTAACAACGATAGTTTGCGTGCGCTGTGCACGAGTCTAGGCGCATTCTACTAATGCGCTGTTAAAATAGTCTATTGACTTTAGGCCAGGTTTTTGTTGGCCAATGGCACGACCACTTCACGCTGCCTCAAGATAGCAATACGCCAAGAATGCACCTGAACACACCTCCCTGTAAGACCAGCACGCCCATGGGCGCAAAGATGGGCGCAGGTGTATTTGCCATTTAAACGACGTGGGCTCCGGACGCCCTTAAAATGGCAAAGACACTTGGGTCGGGCTTTGCGCCGCGCTGCGCCAGGTGCAAGATAGGGCCCCTTGTGTTTAAAGCTGATAGTTGGGAAAGACTTCTGAAAGCTAAGCACGCTGTACACTGTCCTATTCACCTACCTTGTGTATATAAAATAAGCTGTTGCATTAATCTGCCCATATTTATTCCAGCAGCCTTTGAAACCTGCACCATTGCACAATTGACCTACTGTTCACAAATGTCATTGTGCGCTTGTTTTATTGACCCTTTGCACGTGACGTCACGCTCCACTCGCGCGAATTATGAACGCCATGACGGACGGCGGAAGAGCTATGCTGTAGATGGACGGCAAGCTAAACTCGTACGTTTTCGTTTGTGTTCTCACATTCACAATCTGCAGAGTAATCCTCACCAACACAAGCATGTGTATGTATTGTCTGTTTTAAATGAGTGATAAATAAAATTATCCTCAACCAGCTAGCTGCCGTGCTAACCAGCTGTTCCTGCTAACAGGTCCAACCCGATGATGACCCACATAACTAGCTAACATCGGTTATTCACTGACCTAGCTACATATCCAAAAAAGAAAGCCGTTCCCTTGATCATTTAACTTAACACACATACAAAAAATATTGGTTAAATTAAAGAGGACATGGCACGGAAAATAGCTTCAAAAACGAGTTAAATGCGGGTCTGCGGAGCTCCTACCCCGGCTAGCTGACGAGCTAGCTGCAGCTAGCTTTGGACTGCTCGCTAGCTGCTGCCCATCGCGTCATAATATCCACCGGTCAAATCTAAACATAGGCTACACAGCGAATATAATCACAGATAAGAAGATGGCTAGATGTTATAATTATGTGTGGTTACTACTGATCATAGACACTCCGTGATTTACTGCATGGATTAACGTGTGATAGATAATTAATGACTGCACTTCCCAGAGTTGGGATGTGTTCAGGCATCCATTAGCTAGGAAGTTGCATTGGCACACCCAGTGAACAACGGTATGTGGGTAGCCACGACCGACCATGTCCTCTAAAAACATAGGCTACGTGTTATATACATCTTTACTTAAGTAAAGAATAGATGTTAATACAAAATAAACCCTAGATTGATGTCTTATCTTTGCCATTATGAGGTACCTCCCCCCGCCGTTAGCGTAGCATCGCGTACCTGTAACCCAGCCAGCTACAAAGAACTGGTAAGCATCCAGACTTTTAAAAGCTTTGAGATCAGCACCAGTATATGGGGATACCCTGTTTACCACATAGTGGTACAGATCAGCACCAGTATATGGGGATACCCCGTTTACCACATAGTGGTACAGATCAGCACCAGTATATGGGGATACCCCGTTTACCACATAGTGGTACAGATCGTGTGGACTGAAGTCGGGCAGACTCGGTGAATAAATAATGAGGTCCGTGAAAACGGAGGGAGAACGAATTAAGGGTCGGTATCCAATCCTGCTATCTCCAACTTCTCCAAATACTGCTCTTTGTGAGCACCTACCAGATGCCCTACCTCGACCGATAACGGCACGACAACTTGTTGTTCAATAGAAGAAGCCATAAATACAGTTTATTTAGTGTTACGTATTTCAAACTGATTGAAACTATGAAACTTTCCGTTCGTCTACTAAGGTTTAGCCTGTGCTTCCGCCGTCTCGTCATGGCGTCGTCACGTGGTCATGTGACGTGTTGACAAAGGGTCAATACATACTGTACTTTTTTAAAACATATTTATATCTGCACATAGCAGTTTAATGTTTATGTTAAACTTGTTCAGCTTTGTCGTCTTGGGTTTAGCGGGTTTAGTCTATTTCTCTGAGAGTACATTAGGAGCAACGAAAAAACTGAGTCAAATTCCTTGTTTGTGTTCACATACGTGGTCAATAAAACTGATTCTGATATATTTGAGAATGCCAAATGAAATGGACAGTTCTTTGGGTTTTAGCCACACACCGAAATATCTCAGCAGCTACTGATGGATGAAATGTCGTACAGACATTCATGGTCCCCAGAGCACGACTCCTGATGACTTTCCATTTAGCGCCACCAGCAGGCTACACCTCATGCAATACTTTTTGGTTTACAACCACACACCTGTATAAAATAATGACATAACTATTCATTCATTGTGATTTTAAGTCAATGAGAACACTTCAAGGGTCAGAGTTTAAATAAGTGTGCGAGTAAAGACAAATAATCAACAGGTAGTACGTTACATACACAACCCTATTGTTTGGAGTGGCTGGTTTTAAACAGCTTTCAAAGCAGGTCACTACTAACCAATCAATCAGCCCGTATTGACGGGCCGCTGGGTGAATGTGTGTGACAGCAGAGGTCATGTGCGGAGCCCTCGGTGCCAGCTGCAGCCCCTGCTGTGCTGCTGGCACACACTGCAGCCTCCGACTCCAGAGACAAATAGGGCTAGGTACCGAATTCAATACTTGTATGCACAGACTGAATTAAGGAGTAAGGACTAAGGAGTAAATCTCATCAGAGTCAGTGATGTGATGAGAGTTGTGCCGTAATGTGTAATGTTGTCATTTATCGGTATCGAAAAAAGTACCGTTTAGGAACCGGCATCAAAGTCACAGTATTTTTGAACGATTCCCAGCCCTAGAGACAAACAACCAAGCCATTGACAGAGTTCTGCGTGGCTTGTCCCGTCACTGCGTGTGGGAGTCAGTATGGCGGAGGGAGATTAAACGATACACCATACACGGGCATTTGTGCAACAATTAGACACTTTGTAGCACAAATGTCAATATCTTTGTCTAATGCTCTTGGTGTGCAGGTGATAAAAAGGCAGTAAAAGGCAAAACGTGTACCGCTCCACTTTTCTCATATTTGATTTGTTTTGCTTTTATTTATGCATTTGTATTTATTTCTGTATGAATGTATTTATTAAAATGTCTATATATTTATTGTGTGTAGAATTATGAATTTCTTTATTTTATCTTCCAAAAGCAGATGGAGTGCCTTGCTTAAGGGCACCTTGATGGTAGTTTAAAACAAAACAAAAAAGAGCAGAGAACATTACTCATTCACTTTCGCCAGCCAGTTTGGCCTGGTTGTTCACAAACCGAAGCACACGGCAGTACAAAAACAGATAACATCACTTTGAAATATTCTCTGCCAAGCAGCGCGCGCTGTTTGTGTAGTATGTAAAGTGTGTAACAGGCTTTTTCCTGACAGCCACAGCTTTGTTCCCAGCGCTTGTCACCGAGCAGCCAGCCATAGTGATGAAAGCGCAGAACAGATAACGCCACAGAGAGAGGCTTCCACTTCACAGCCTGCTCGGCCTTAACTTTTCCCTCGGGCTCGGATAAGGAGAACCCTGTCATTTGCAACAATGTCGCTGTAAAGAGCTCGCTCGTCGCATGACTTGGAATCTACACAGATAAGGACGAAGAAAGACCACTACGACCCACACAGCAAGACGCCGCAGCCGCAGGGGTCTGCGTTTAGGAGATTAGCTCGTGTTGAGCCGCAGCTTGAATCCACTTAGTTCCACATTGTCCCTGGCCTGACTGCTGCGTTTTGTGGTCGGCAGCTGAACTTGATCTTGTGGTTATCGCAAAAGAAACTGCACTTTGTAAATAAGTGGCATCCCCCACAGCAATAGCTCTGGCTCTGCTATCTAACTTCTATTTCATCGTGGAAACAATTACACTCCCAGGCCCAGAGCACAGAACAAACACAGAACCACTTAGTAATAACACCAAACCCCATGTCCCCCCTCCCCCGCCTCTGTTAGCTGCATACTCACTGGTTTTGTTGCACTTGACTTTGGTGAGAAGTTTATGCGCCAGCAGAAGATCCCCAGTCTTTACCGCCACCAGCAGATCCTGTTCTTTCCCCATGATTACAGACCAAACCACAGACACACAAACCTCTTGCAGTCGACAGCCAAGATCGCTTTTTCTGTCTTTCAACGCACCTTCAGGCAAACGGCTTCAGCAAACATTTGCCAGCAAGCTAACACGTAGCTGCCGAATCCCAGTCATGAGATGAGGTTGGTGAAGAAGCCCCAGGTAAACTGGTCGGGGAGATCTTTTGCCTCTCGGTGTTGGAATTTGGGTCCATTGTCTCTGGTGGGTGCCGGCTGTTTGGTGCTGATCTTGGCTCTGGAGTTACAGCAGGACAAGTAGAGATTTAGTTGCCTGCTGGGCTGAGTGTGCGCTCATAGTCCATCTCTGTCGACCTGGAGGCCGCAGCAGCCTAACCTGCCATCACACTGCAAAGACAGAGAGAAATCACTTTAGCTCTACAATCATTTCAAACCATTTTCATTCCATGAAAAGGGTGCCACCTTTGGCGATCTAAAAGCACTCACAAGTTCATGTTTCAGAACAATTCTTTAACAAAAAAACTCATTTTAGGTAACCTGTGGAGTTTATGACCAATAGCAGTGTGGTTAGAGCTGGGCAATATATCGATATTATATAGATATCGTGATATGAGACAAGATATCGTCTTAGATTTTGGATATCGTAATATGGCAGAGAGTGTTGCCTTTTCCTGGTTTTAAAGGCTGCATTACAGTGAAGTGATGTACTTTTCTGAACTTACCAGACTGTTGTAACTGTTCTATTATTTGCCTTTACCCACTTAGTCATTATATCCACATTACTGATTATTTATCAAAACTCTCACTGTGTAAATATTTTGTGAAAGCACCAATTGTCAACCGTACAATATCGTCGCAGTATCGATATCGAGGTATTTGGTTAAAAATATCGTGATATTTGATTTTCTCCATATCGCCCAGCCCTAAGTGTGGTGGAGCCCAGCTGGGTTCCCATTTTGTTTGCTCTACATTTTGTTGTTAGGGCTAAATTATCGATTCATCCGTCGCCTGTTTCTTTTGTGAATAATCAACGGACTGTTTAGTGTAAAAATGTCATGGAAAATGTCCATCAGTTTTCAAATAGCCTATGATGACCCATGCAAAAGTATTTTGTCTGACCCTCAGTCTAAATCAATACATTTATTTGTCACGTGAAATCATATTAAAAAAAACAGTTTCAGTGAGGATGTAATCCTTTCATTTACAATGATTTTTTTTTTTTTATTTTATATAAAACAAAGTCTTCACATTTGAGAAACTGGAACAGATTTTTATTAATTGAAAAACAAATAATTGATTAATTTTATGTCAAAGCGACTAATCGCTGCAGCACTACTTGTGCCAGTCGCCTCATTCAAGTGTCAAGGTAAAGTGTTATGCCTAACAGCAATCAACAAAACAGTTGGTGATGAATGCTATATGCAGGATTAGGCAAAAAGAAAAAAAAAGGATGTGACTTTAACTTGACCTAACTTTCATTTGTTTTCTCAGATCCAGGAAGCCTGCTCCCCCCCCCCACTCAGGAGCGTGCAGCTAATCTCTTCCCGTGCAGGAATAAGGTCTCCGACCATCCATAACATTCTCTGCGCTTTAAGGAAGCATCATTTCAGTCAAAGTGGCTCTGGCGTTTCTGCCAGCTTACTTCTTTGGAAAAAGGTCGGTATTTTTCCTCTCCAAGAAAGAAGGTGGGGGGCAGAACTTACAGCTGCTTCAAAAACTGACAGCAAGTGAATGAACAACACTAAGGGGACACAAAATAACAAGGAGAAATGTAGAATAAAGTCTAACAGGGCCCTGTGCTTCTACTACTGAGGCTATAGCCTATTCCAAACAGGCGGTTTCAGGGAACCACACATTGGAACATTAGACTCAATTCTGTATGCAAAATAAAACCCATAGTCAAGCTGAGGCAATCTTGGAGGAGATAGTACAGCATCCAGAAGTTTTGGGATTTAAAAGTCAGCTGAATTTGTTCAGCAGACCTCAAACGCATCTGTATTCTCCTTGACATCCCTCTGTGACAACCCCACCGCCAGTAAATAATCGGTTTCAGCAGCAGGCTTTTGGTTGAGTTTGAATTCACAAGTTTTGTGCCCGGGGCAGACTTTGCAAGTCAAAAACACAGGCAGACTATCTAGTTAGACGGATTGCTCGGTTATTCCTCCGGACTACTGGGTGATCGTGCAGCAGTGTAGCCCAACAGCAGATGCCAATGCAGTCTTTGCACTGACACATGATCTAAAACTAGCCAGGCACCTTGCCAGGCAGTAAACACTGCATAGCACTTCACTGACAGGAGCCAGAATGTAAACAAGGAGTCCATAATGGGCTTAAATAGAGCACTAGTTAAATGGGGTTCAGTGACACTGGCTGACTTTCTCATGGAATCCTGAGTGACAGGTGTCACACATGTAAGAAAGCCCATAATGATCACAAAGTAGCAAAATATTTACTATAATCAAGTGAAAACTACTGTATAAGGAAGCAAGTTTAATTTTTAAAAAGTAGGATTTTAAGTCTTCAATATTATGTCTCTTTATAACAATTTCAGACCAAAGCCCATTCTCAACTCTGACAATTTAATCCCAGCTTTTCTTAGCAGCAAACGTTTACAACAATAATGACAAGTGTTAAGACCTTTCAGAAATTATTACTGTTGCTTGTAAATTAGGCATACATTGAATCCATAAATCTGTAGTAGCATCCCAGTAGCACCTCAATGTTTCCAACTGGTTCTTCTACAATCTTCCATTAAAAATGGCTTGTTGCTAAAAGTGAGTTTTTTTTTGTTTGTTTTTTAAATAAAGTCCTGTTTGGTGGATTGCGTAGCTACATGCCAGATTTAGACTCACGTTAGCCTAACAGAAAACACTAACGGTTCGTTAAAAGTTATCACACGTTAGTTATTTTCTTCTGTTTGCTTATGGCGTTAATTAATGTTAGATTTGTGACAGCGCTGAAATAGCTAGCTAGTTTCCCCTGAAGTATTTCAAACAACGTTAACTACGGAATCAACAGTGAAATTCAGCCGCCGCTGTTTCCAGTTAAAGAGAGACCGTTTCTAAATGCGGGTAGCCAGGCTGTCTTTTCGGACACATTGGTCCGATGCTAACGCTACCCATCGCAGATATCCACTCAACTGTCAAGGTGTTCCGACTCCCGGTGTTCCGGAACACTGGCAAAGTCCCAAAACACATGTATTTCCATCTATAACACGTATTATTTGTACAAATTGAACTCGTCTCAGTTAACTTTTCACCGAATAAATAAGTTTAAGTGTTCTCACCTGTTGTAGACATTAGACAACGACCTGCAGGTGGTGAGAGACAACACATATCCACGGTAGAGTTACCGAGGGCTGGACGAGACGGAGGAGCCAGCGTCAAGTGAATAGCATAATAAGCACAACTTCCGACAGTAACTTTCAAAGTAAAGCTCTTATGATAATTCATAACCTTAATAGGTGCCACAAATATTGAAGCTTTGGTTGTCAAATTAAATACACTTCTTAGAAATATTCGTTGCCACTGAGTGTTGTACATACAATAAGTTTTACGGTACATTTCCTGAAACTACTGGGCAGCAACCTTTGTGTAGCTCTGCCCGCTACTTACTTATATTTTTATTTTGAAGGCATATTACATAACTTCTGCTATTATAGCATATATTATCCCTCTTAACTCCAAGTAACTTTACACCGTTGTGTGGCTGGTTAATCGATGAATACGGATCACACAGACGGAGTACAACCCAAAGTCAGTATGAGATTGACTGAGTGTATTTATCACATGGAATGAATAGAGTTAATACTTGTCAGAGAGAGAGTGAAAAGTTATTAATATTGGTGAGTGAATGTGTGTACGTGCATGTGCGTGTACGAGAGTGCAGCGTGTGTTGTGTGTGCGTGCGTGTGTTCTGCTGTTGAATTGGATTTACCGGCTTGGGTGATAGCAGTGACTGTTTTTGGCACGGGCGAAGCGGGCAGCATTTTTCACGACACGTGGGGGCGGCACGAGCACCTAAAAGTGATTTAATAGTGATAAGTGGATGGTGCACTCCCAGGCCGGTGGGCAGTTGCCTCCGCGGCGCTACCGGACACATTGCGATGCCATTCTAGGCAACATTATAAGGAACAATGAACTGTTGCTTGTTTCCCTGCATGGCACCTGTAATATAATAGGCTACATCCATGCATGGGACCCCCTGGAGCCCAATCAAGGACCCCTGGAGATGTTGGGGAAGACCCCGGACATATATCGTGTGGTTGTGTGGTGGCGACATCTGCTGGGAGAACACTGCTATTGACATTAGTCATACAATTGAAGACAATTCAATTCAAGCTTCTCTCTCTTCATGTTGTTTTTGCATTTTATGTATTAACCACCAAATATAAAATAAACTGAAGATCAAATATCAAATCAACCCCCATCATCATCATCCCCAGGGTGCAATGATTCTTTTCTTTGGGATTAGAATTAGGGAGATTTTCCAATCTTCTTTATAATGATTCGCAGGCTCAGAGAGATTTAGCTAATTCTGACTCTTGTCATGTTTTGGTACCATAATATAAAGACTTATAGTCTTATAAATACCCCTCTATCTCAACATGTTGTCAAGCCAAAAGGCATACGTGAAAATGAATAAAGGTTCAAAAGAGAATGATAATGTGTGTACGTTGTATTCACCCATCTCAGAATGGACTGAAAGTCAAAACCACCTATTTATTTGCAGTCGTTGTGACACTTCTCTTGTTTGCTCATTTCATATAACGCGTGCAATCACAAACTTCTGCTCTCCAATGTGATAAGATTATAAATATTTTTTGACCTCGCAAAGATCAACTTTTAAGGATGTACATTTTTGAAGGAAGGTTGTTTTTGATACAGAATGGCTCAACAAAGAAAGACACAATGTAGTTGTATTATTCTATCTTTCTAAAGCCCAGAATACATCCCTTTGGAGGATAGTAGTTTTTAAAATGCAAATCTCCTAGACTAAAAAAGTTAACAGTTAGGTTCATGGAGGAACTTTTTAACAGCTCTTTCTATCGTGTCCTTGTTTATGATGAGGCGCTCAGTATTCTCTTCTGAAACTCTGCAAGAGCAAACTATGAGCAGAAAACATTGTATTCACAAGGTCAGCTATGAAGAGTTACAGTACATCCAGCAAAACATGAAAATCAGCATGCCTGGAAGGAAACATAACCACAATTCTCGAGCAGTATGTCAATATAAAACAATATAAAACATGTTGGATGGCTTGAGATGATCAAAATAACAGCAAATGTGCCATTATTAGCTCAGCGGTTCATTTGGACCCAAAGTTCCAACAACACGCAGGAGATAAGGTAAATAGCTCTCAACACAACTAAAACACAGATAATGAGGCCATCGTACATCATTCTTCATAATACCAGAATGTCTTCTAGTTTCAAATTATGCAAAATGTCTAAAGAACATAGTTGATATGCAGGGCTATTGCAGCTTGTATTGTTTTTTAAGGTGTTCATGCTGTTGTGTCCACTCCTTGCAGCAGAACTTGTCCTTGTCCTTTGTCTTTATTTTGTTTTGTAAGAATAGGGCAGAATGGGTTGCTGAATAGCTCAAATGCTAAAGCTAAACTGGATTAATAGTTTAAATCCTTAAGAAGTAGTGAGAATAGTTGGAAAAGTGGGACTAGTTTTAATTAGTATGAATAGCATTGACAAGTTGAATAACACCACTAATGTAAAAAAGATGTGGAATAATAAAAAAATAATAATTTTAGGTCTAAAGCTAAACTGGATTGCTGGTTAAAATGGGAAAGAAGAAGGTGAAGTTTTAGGAAATGTGTAAAAGTGATAATTGTTTTAATTAATATAAATGTCTTGAAAAAGTTGAATATTAGCCATATTGTATGAAAGTTGTAGGTGTTACAACAGTGGCACAGCAGTGGCAAGCGAGCGACATCTGTACGGCACATCGCGGCACCACAGTGGCAATTTGTCGGCAGTTGAGAGACCCTGCCTCAATTCGTCGTCAACTAATCAGAAATTTGATTTCCTCGGAAAACCCACAAAGATAAGTGTGCATGGTTTGCGTTTGCTACGGCGGCAGCGCATTTACCAACGCCAAGGACAATATTTGTGTGATTTACTGTAAGTATTCATTTAATTATAATATGATATATATAGA
Organism: Sander vitreus; assembly: GCF_031162955.1. Lineage (NCBI taxonomy): Eukaryota > Metazoa > Chordata > Actinopteri > Perciformes > Percidae > Sander > Sander vitreus. Next base: position 24,267,627 of record NC_135875.1, on the reverse strand, counting down.
AAACGTTTGTTTTGTACACTTTGTTGTTCAAACGTGTGTCTTCCAAGTTGGTCATTTCAGCCCAATATGCCGTCAAATACCTGGCATAATTTACTTTGTCACAGGCAAAAAACCAGGGCAGCATACTTTGCACTGTGGACAAATGGAGAGCCCAGTTCCCCTATCTTGTTGCCCTGATGAAAAGAAGCAAATCTTCCATCATGTCAAGATATGTGCTCCAAAATGCGAATGTGTGGTTACAGTTGTTTTTCACCGCAAATTCTTCATAACCTTGCAGTAACTGCTGAAATGTGTCTGATGTTAGCATGACCTTGAACTCTTCACGGGGAAAACACTCCTGCAGATCTGTTTGGAGTGTGTCCAAGTGTGCCCACCAGCGCAGTTTCTGGAGCGCTTCCATCAGGAGTTTGTGAGCCCGTATGCTCCTGTTGTAGTGATGGCCGGAGATCACTCCATCGATTGAGCCTGCGGCCACCAGGTCAGACTCAATCAAGATGTCCTGAAAGCCAGCATCACCATACAACTTTCCTATGCATGACAGATATGCTATTGCTGTGTGGAACTCTCCCATCCTCACTACAATTCTCTCAGAGTAAGAATTTGTTTGCTAACGGATCTCTTGGGCCTTGGCATATATGGCTTGATCCATAACTAAAACAACTTCTTTTTGTTCCAAGGTGTCTACAATGGCAATGGAGCGGCTCAGGATGGTGTGGACAGTGTTGAGATCAGTCGGGCTGGCGTCAATCACTGGTAGGTAGCCAACGTATGTAGATGGTAGGACTGTGTCAATGCAGAATGCAGCATCAGTTCTTCTACCGGTAGTTTGAGCATATCTGTATTGGTCCTGCTGGAGATCTATCTTCAATGCAAAATTCTGTGGACCAGACCGCTTTCCTCTTGTGTAGGTTGAAAGATTCAGTGGAGGAGGATGAACAGACCGCTCTCGTGTTCTCTGTCTGGGTAATGTGTCTGGTAAGGATGCTGTATAACTGTTTATGGCCCTCTGAATTATTATACCATTGGTGTTATGTGTTGTCCCTTTACCTGAAAGAGTCTCCTCTCCAAAGTCATTATTATCCCAGACAAGAGTCACAGGCACTTCAGCACTGATGTTTTCAGGGATGTAAGTTTCTCCTCTCTCCATTTGTAGGTGAGCAAGGGCAGTATCATGCTCAAGGACCTGGGAATTGGATGAGCAGTGACCCAGACCATTTAACAAACCTATAAGCTGTGCAGAGCCGGTCATATGCCGAACTGCCATTGCAAGTGAGCACTGTTTTGGCATGAGCCACCGTCCTCTGGTTGCCAGGGTAATAATGTCCTGACAAGTGGACACTATCTTTCTTCTGTCCTCTGAAGTGACATCAACAAGTTCATCTGATGGTTGTGATAACATTCCTGATGTCCATGCAATAAAATTAAAAAAGTTGGTGAGGCACTGCACTCAGGGCATTCTCCAGTGTGAGGTCACCTGCTGTGGGAGGCCATGGAAGCTTTGGTGATCTTTTTGATGTCTTTTGAATGATTTCTTTTAAGTGTCATTGCTGCATGATGTAACACCCGAGAATCATCCTTGTTGATGGTGGCATTTTCAATATCTCCTTGACTTGTCATTTCTCCTTCACTTTCTTCAGATGAGGAGGAAGCAGAGGAGACAGCAACTTCATGCACAATCTCATCAGCGGACAGATTGTCCACATATACAAAGTAGGTTGTGGATGCCTTCTGGAATTTCAAGAAGGGATGAGACTTGTGAAGTCTTGCTTTTAGTGAGTGTGCCTTATAAGCTGCGATGTTCACTCCCTCTGTTTCTTCCACAGTTTTTTTTGAAAAGCTTGTATCCATTTTCATATATGTTTGTTTCTGTTCTCTCAATGTTGTGTGTGGTCAGGTACCGGGTATAATCTCGATAGCAGGTGAAGTGATACCGTGCTTCACTAGCCACCAAGTCCCTGTCTTGGATATGGAGAAGGAGAGACTCATCCCTTCTCCCTTCAGCAGCGAGAAGCAGTTTCCCAGCATGGAGTGTTTCACACTGTGTTAGTTTTTCTTTTACCCTTTTCCTGCTGTGTGTCTGAACCTTGTACTTCTCATGTTTGCAAATAATGCATTGTACTGGAAGCAGGTGTGGGGCCCGCTTGGATGTGTAGAGTTCACTGGCGTAAGACCTCAGAGCCCGTGTTTTTATTGGAGTTGCCTCACCATCCTCTGCCTCTACCACTAAAAAAGTGCAAAACAAAATAACAGATTTAGGTTCTGCACCCTTCTCCACATCACTGATTAAAGAAAAATGATTTGTAACTTTCAGCAGGGGAAAATTCATACTCCATATATTGGTTCCACCTGTTTCCTTAACATGGGTAATAGACCAGATTCACAGTATTCAGGGGTCTGGCCTCGTTGATGTTAATGATGCCATAATTAGAAGGGTACATTTTGGCAAGGTGTTTTATTCCCAACTTGTATATATATTTTTTTTATATTTGTTATTGTATTCTATTCTATTATTTCATATATATTGTATCCTATTATTTCATGTAAATTCTGTATGTGTGCTGTGTGTCTGATATTTTGCTACACTGGAATTTACCTTCTTTTTTTTGGGATCAATAAAACTATCACTGCACTGTATGTCTTATACTGTTTATACTGCACCACCTGTCTATACAATATATAATACAAACCTTCCTTTGCAGTTTCTTCAACTAATACTGCCTTCTCTCTTCTCCTCTGTGCTCGTTTTATCTTCGTGATATTTGTGAAATGGCTGTAGCACTCCCTGTGGTAGCCAGTGTTAGCTGGTTTGACTAACTGGTTTGTAGGTTCCTGGCTTTGCAACTTGTATGCCTGTATTGCCTCTTCTGCTATAAGACTTTCTCTGCACTCAAGGTCTTTCCACAGAAACACTGATTTAATAAATTTCTCCCTACTTATGTCTGTGAAGGGAATGGTGGGTCCACTTCCCTCAAATATATGCATGCAGCACTTCATTGTTCATTGCACTTCATGTTTTGCCATTTATTCCCAGTATAAAGAGCTCAATAGTGACCGCCCACTTTTTATCGGCTCTGGTTCAGGAAGTATTTTTCCCCATTCAATTGTTTCGTCAGCCTAGAAATCTAGACGCACCCTAGCGGCTGCAAATTTAATTTGCAGCCAGCAACTTGATGTGGGTCTGGCTTGTCGGACTATTTCATTGACGTTTCGAAAAATTGCTGATATATATAATAGATCTGGAACCGAGCCAACCAGCTACAAGATTAATATTGAGCATAACTCACTCGGCGCAAAAAACATTTTGAAAACGATTAAAAAAAAGAAAAGGCAAAGGTACAAGACCGTGTACATAAACTATCATATACTTCAATGGCAGACACTCACTCTAGCCGTTCACCGGCCGAAATGATTCTCCTTTCCCCCACAATGCATTGCATTACGTCACGTTGGGGAGACGACAAACGAAAGCCCCGCGAATCACTGTCTATGGTCTCGGTCTGTGCCACTGCAAAATATGGCTTTTGGTCTCGATCAAGTCCATGTGTCTTTATTATGTGTATAATAATATTGGAGGGAAAGTGAAACGGGGATGCTGTTCGGCTTTTCACAAGTTTAGACAGCTAGCTACGCCGACGTTTGCTAACGTTAGCGCAACAGCGTTAGGCTAGACGGCTAGGTAAATATTACGACTGCCTTCGGCGTTTCCTATATCTTCATCCACGTTGTCAACATAAGACGTTAGTGCTCCTTTTTTACCATAATTTTATTGAATAAAATGTTAAGCTTCGCTCCTACGAGATGGGTGGGTTTTTGTTACGTTATACACAAGCTAACTGGCTATAGTTAGCCTGTACGTATGCTAGCGGAATTAGCTAACGTTGCGTAGGCAGCCAGCATCTTCGGCAATCGGCAGTAGTTTCGGCGAGCTAACCACAACAGTATTGTCGCCCACAATCAACCTCTGCTGATAAAAGCAGTCAACCTGCAGTGATGTTTGAAATGGAGACACGTGGATGTGTTAGCAAGTTGCTGGCTGGCTACGCAATGTTAGCTAATTCTGCTAGCATACGTACAGGCTAACTATAGCCAGTTAGCTTTATGTGAAACCCATCCATCTCGTAGGAGCAAAGCTTAACATTTCATTCAATACAATTATGGTACAAAAGGAGCCCTAACGCCACGTCTTATGTTGACAACGTGGACGCAAATATAGGAAACTCCGAAGGCAGTCGTAATATTTACCTAGCTGTCTAGGCTAATGCTGTTGCGCTAACGTTAGCAAAACATCAGCGTAGCGTTAGCTAGCTGTCTATAAACTTGTGAAAAGCCGAACAGCATCCCCGTCCAAGTAATAAATAAACACTAGGCAAATATGTTGTTACTGGAGCTAGTAGGCTACCATCAAAACGTGAGATATCTAATCGAAAATGTGTTTACAACGTTGGGGGATTTCACAGGTGGGACTGGCAAGTTAGCCCATAGCTAGCATGATGCCTTCTATTTCTAGATCTAGCTAGATAAGTTTACCGGTACTTATCTGAACTAACGACATGATCACTGTCACTAAATATAAAGAAAACCTTGACTTTCACTCGGTGCTATTCACTGACAGTAAAAACACCTCTTCCTCATCCCAGTCAGTCACCGTAGTTCTAGTACTAGGCTGAGGCACGTCTCCCCAACGTGACGTCATCACCGAATTGCTTTAAAAAACCCACTAAACAACTAAAACAACGAAAACTGGCCTTTAACACTATTTGGAGACATTTTTAACAATGATATACATATGTTGAGTGCTTTATGTACCCATTAATCAACAGTGGTGGTTAACGTGCAACATGGGCTTTAAGGTTAGGATAGCCGATTGGTCAGGGAATACAACAGGGGATGTCACTACCTGATGTGAGTCGAGTGCAGGTGTGAGTTGTGCATGCGTCACTTTGCGAACCCACACAGGTAGGCTAGCAGATCTGTTTTGCTGTTAGCCACAGAATAATGAGGTACATTACATAGCAGTAATTTATTATTTAGCGTAAGACATCACATTTTCACGGCATGATCCCTTATGTCAGTTCTAGATTAGAGGCTGAAGTAGCATACAAGAACCTGCTAACTAGAGACTTCTGCAATGTCAATACAATAAAAATGGACCTACATAATGAAGTTCGTTCACTGCTGGCTACAAGTTAGCAATCATACACAACAAAGGCTGTCACTTGAATGGCGTTTTGAGCTAACGTTAGCAATCAAACAATCATAGATAGCTAAAACGTTTGCCGGATCCAGATCCCTTGGTGTTATGCCGTAAACCGTTTAAATCTGAGCATGCGCAACTCACATCTGCACTCGACTCACATCGGGTAGTGACAGGGGACCTGAACAAATCCGGTTCGGTTATCTCAAGCGAGCATGAACGCCTGGCCAATCATAGCTGCCGTAAGTCCGTTTTAATGGCAACAAGTAAACAGGGAGCAGTATTTTTTCTTGAATATCACTATAACGTTTCCATTTCTCAACCCATTTCATACACAGAATTTCTTAGCTCCAGTGGTGGCTTGTTATTACTGTAAAGGGCGCTAGGGCGCCACCCCCATCACTAATCGAGAAAAACAAATACATAGACCTAGTAGAACAACAAAATAATTTTGAAATTCAAATTGTTTAACTCATATGATGTGTAGGCTACATCATGTTTAAAGTGGTTTCATGGGCCAGCAACGCTGGATTAATTAATGTGTATGTACATCTTTCAACTTCTAGTAAGCATGTGACCTGAAGTGGTCTCTGATTGGTTTCTCGTCCGGGATTAGTTTGCTATGTCACTGCCGAATCAGAGGCCTGTAGCCTACTACGAAGCAAGATTTGGCGTTAACGAGGTAACTTCAGGTTCAACCCAGGGTTTTCTGTATGACGACGGTGGATCAGTTGTTACCGGGTTCAATCGCAGTGGTAACTTATGCTGAACACCTAACCTGGTCGGGAGCAGGTTATGTTGGAGATTAGAGATCAACCGGTATAAAAGCACCGCCTAACCAACCAGTCAATACTCGATTGATAACGGCATCACCGTTCTCAGAAGATCAGGTGGAGCTCGGTGCGCGGAGAGAGAGAGAGAGAGAGGGGTGCACTCAGAAAAGTTAAAACATTTAGAGACCGACAACCCCGTTAACATTTCCTGATTGGTATTTTTTTGAAAAGATATAGATTTTCAGCAGAGGGAATTATGTATAGGCTATTTGTTGGCTTGTTGAGCAGTGTGTTGCCAATGCGCACGCATCGGTTTGAATTATGTTTTTATATATTTTATTTGCTCTCACGATCGCTTCCACTGCCAGGGTTGCAACTGAAATAATAGGCTAAAGCAACGACAGTTTATGGGAAAGCACAAGTGTAATTATGGTCAGATCTTGTGCCTGACTGATGGGGAAGTTATATTGATAAGCGTTGTGATTTACGTATAACAGCGTTGGCTATTTTTTTTGCCAGCTTTCCTTCTTGTTTTAGGAAGCAGCGACTGTACTGCGTTTTGCCTGTAAAACCGTGTCTGTGTTCTTCATATTTATGTAGAATTATAGTTTGCTCTTCTTATATAAAATATGCAGCTCTGGTAGATGTTTGCGATTGGTCGTGCTGTGCAAACACCGCCTCTTTTAAGCCCCTGACACACCAACCCGATAATCGGCCGTCGGACAGTCTGGCGAGGTCGGTGACTTGAGTCTGTTTGGTGTGTTCCGTGCTGTCGTCCGTCGGAGGGGCCGTCGGCCTTCATTTTGGCCGACCTGACTTGCTGGGTCGGAGGGCGGGCAGTCGGACTCACTAACCCGGAAATAACAAGCGGGATGAGTGACGAACGCCTCTTAAAATCTGACGAAAATCTTTTAAATTGGCCTTTGTCGATCTGAAATGAAGAAAGATTCAGCAACTGCACGGCCTATTTCTCGCCTAAAATGTGTTTCTCCAAAGTTTTTTTCCTTTCAGCTATCCGCTCGTGCTCCAGGAAAGTGAAGAAAAGTAAATTTGGTAGGCTATATCCAGCAACCATGTAGCTAACGTTGGAAGCAGGAAAACTTGGCACTGCAGTTACTCGTGCCCGTAGCAAGACACCTGTCAAGTTTGAAATCCACTAACGGGTATTTTATCCAATCTGTGGCAGACCACCACACATTTTCACTGTCAGGGCTTTATATTATATTATATTTTTTAACTTTTTAAGATAAATTGAGGATTTAGGTTCAGTCCAGTTGGTGGCGGTAATGCACCTTTAAGTTGGTTTGCCAACCGCCAATAAACCATAAAGAGGAAGAAGAACACCTGTTTCAAACTTTGGCGGGGTTGAAATCGTGACGTATGCTAGGTAAGTGTCGTTTTGACGTTAGTTGGTGAGAAAACAAGGTTATTAGTTGATTTATCGACGAAAAAATGCTATAGCTAGTTGTAACGCGACCACGACAAACTTGCTAGGTAGCGCGAGTTAACCTAACGTTAGCTCGTTTTCAGAAGTTTATCTTAACATTACCGGGATTTTAATTTTTCCGTTACAGCACAAAACGGAAGCCGCAATGGAGACCAGCCTTTCCAGGTTTCTTGTTGGACTCTCTGTAAAAATCTGTCGTAGTGATGGTGAGCTGGCGTTGTTTTTCTATTGCAACTTTTACCCTAAATAATAACGCTGTATTTCGTGAACAAACTTGACGGTGACCTGCGGTTTTTGTCTGTAAACCAGGTCGAGTACATCTGGCAACGGTGAAGTCCATGGATATGGTCAAGTTTGCGGTTAATGTTGAATGGACTGAAAGAAAGATACGCCGAAGAAAGCAGGTAACGGTTTATGACCGGGTTGAAGTTATATGTCCAAATACACAGCGAAGACATTTGTTGAACTTACATTGGTTGTGATAATGTGAAACCAGCCAGGGACGCTGGAAGTCAATTAACGTTAGTTGAGGGCGCGGGGAGTGAGTGAGTGTGTATATACGTTTTTAAATTGTCTAAACACATTTTAACACTAACACTTTTTAACATCGGTGAGCTCCAGGTCCAAACACCGCCAGTGTTTTTAGTTTGACTGGTAAAGTGTTTAGACAATTAAAAGGTATTCATTTAGAAGTGGGCTGGCTGGTTAGCTAGCTAACGCAACCATGCTATTCCACCAACCTTCCATGCTACATAAATAAACCGGACAGCGTTGTCCGTCAGCAGGCGATAGAAACCCTGCTTTCCCCGTTCTGTTGGCTCAGAGCTCCACAGCTGAAGTCCACAGGTATTGGTGACAGATTCGAGAGGTTTTAATAACTGTAGTTGTGATGGAAAATGAACCATAGTAAAAAAAAACAGAGTATACGAGTAAATGTTGCATTGCAAGTTTGCAGCTGTCATTATGTTCATGTAAATATCAATGTACACATTTGGGAGTTTTTTTTTTTTCTCTCTGTGACTTCACATTCAGAATACAGGTGTGTATGTGAACATTTTCTACAAGTGCGTGTGTCTTGTCATGTATTAAGCAAGTTGACATCTAATCGAAGTACGTTTGTTTGCTTTTTAGGTTGATTTGAGTGAGTTATGTATACTAAATCCAGAGCTTTTGGATAATTTTAAGACGGTCCCAACCCCGTTTCAGACCCAGCCCCTCCTGCTCCAGACAAGGTAAGTCACCTTACTTTTCCACACAACAAAGAATTAGAGCAGCTTGTTGTCGATGCCAATAGGCTGGACCATATTTCTAAAATTACAACTTCACAGTTGTAATCAAATAATCCTATCTGAGCTGCTTCCTTGTTTTCTCTCATACAATTCTACTCTCAATAAATGACACAAATGTCATTTTGACTTATCCATTGGATTGTGAAATATGGGGTTCAACATTAGTCCTGGATGGAAAGGGGTTATCATTGTAAAACATCTAAATAACTGATGCAATGAGCAATTTCTCCCTCTCTGTCTCTTATAGAGGTATGAGGGTCCACTGTGCTCACCCAGAATTCCTACCCCTGCCTCCTGTGTGTAAATATATTGTACTATTTGCTTGTTTTAGATTGCCATATCGTGTAATTTGGCTCCTAACGGCTCATTTCCTTCCAAAAGCCTCTGCTCCAACAGTCACCAAAGCTGTCAGGTCAGCATGACCTGCATGTTCCTCCCTCTAAAGCAAATTACTCTTAATTTGTAATCACTCTTTTGTCAATGGGATCAGGGTGTAAGTGCTAAACATTCCACAATCCTTGAAGAGCACAACTCAGGCCTGGCCACTGATTATTCATAAAGAATCAGCCGCTTCAGTTTAATGATTGGGGCACAGGGTTGCAAATAGATAACTTTGGCTATTGGGTAATTTTGCGCATGCACTACTATATTTTTGACCATTAATCTGCTCTAAATTCTGGGTAGGAATAAAGGTGGGGGGGGGAAGGAGTGCTCAGTATCATCACTGATGACAAAGGTACAGCATTTGTATGAGCTTGTTTATCCATTTGGGAGAGTGGACTGTTGGAATACAACTGCACTGCTTTTACCCCCCCCCCCCACAATTGACTTAAAATAACACTTTAATTCAGTCAGTAATATGTATATGCACAAATAATCCAATATGTAAATACCTGCTGCACTTTAGTTTCTGCTTTTCTGCACCTGTGTTGATCTTTCGTGGCTCACTTCTGTCACCCTGGGTCTCTGAAGGATCTTTTTTCTGAATGGCAAATTTGTTTCTGTGGTCACTTTTCACTTGGCAGTCTACAGCCATGTACAGTGGATCCTTCTTTTGTACCATGGTTTGGATTACATTTAACCCCAGGAAAGCCATGCTAGCAATACTTCATTTAAGACACTGACACTCGTACTGCAGCTGTCTGACTTGGCTTTGTCTTTCAGTTGCCAATTGGTCTCCGACTAGGCAGACGTTTTTGCTCCAGGCCCCGGCCCCTGTTGCAGCGTCAGTCCCAACCTCTGAGTCTTCTCAGGCAAACCTGGAGACGGTCCACCCTAATCCCCCCTCTTCATCACTCCTCGCAAACTCTGGTTGGTATTGATCTACTGAGAAGAAATTAAAAAAATTAGAACATTGTCCCAAAAACATGAGACAAACCGAGGCAAGACACATACTTGTCTCAACATTTGGGTAATGTTGTTCTCAGTGACACATAATTGCAAGACCTGCCCATACAGTATATTTTTGCACACATTAGCAGTAGTATCACAATATGTGGAACATGTTGCATGCACTAGAGTAGATTTTCAGGTATTTTCTATGTGCAACCTAATCCTTTTTAATGCCTTCTTTGTTCAGGAATTTCAAAATACTTGTACTTTATAATTCTATACTTTTTTTACTTTTATAAACTCGAGTGCACTCTTTTGCCTTATCTAGCGCTTCATAATCCGCACCATAGAAAGAATGAGCCCAAACCAGCACAGTCGCTTACTTTTGTGCGTGAGGCAATAAAGGAAAATGAACCGGAGATGATGCCTCCTCCGCCTGCAGTCAAAGGTCAGTTAGACATTTTACGTCAACATATCATGTTTATCCACTGGAGCACTTGGATCTATAGCATATCCCATACACAAAGGTAGAAGGCTCTACACATTAATGTCACAAGTGCAGCCTCCCTTTTCTCCTTCTTTTAAAGGATTTTTTATTTTGGCAATTAGGCGCACATAGATTGTATCAACCCCATGTTCTCTGAGAAGTATAAACAGGTAGTTCATAATCTGGTACATACAAGGAATTCTGTAACTAGATTAGCTGGATATTGTGGTAATGAGATTTGTATTCATTCCTTTATTTTTGATCTAACAAAGGAAAGTATACATAATCTCTATGCACTTCAGGCAAAACAAAATCTGTGGCTTCTGAAGAGCTAAACAAAGGCAGCGAAAGGCTGTCTTGTGTTGTAAACCCCCCCGACATGCAGAACAAGAGAGAAAAGGTGTGTTAAACTTATTCTCCCCTTTTTTATATCTTTTTAATTGGTAGGCACTCTTATACACACGTTCCATCTTGCATTGTATTTACATTCCCTTTGTTTCTTTTTAGTTTGGAGAGGCTCACCGACCAAACCAGAAGTTCTATGAGATGATCCAAGACTTCAGAGAGACACTGGAAATAACCCCCTTATCAACAAATGAGCATGCAAGTTTGGACTCAAGAATGATCTGCCTTGTATGAAGTTGTATCGCCATACTTATAGCACATGTTGCATTTTTACAGATTGAACCTCGCAGGATTTGTGTGTGCGTTCACAAGCGCCCCCTTAACAAACAAGGTATATTGGGAGTGATTTCTAACATCCTGTATACATTTTTTTTGTTTGTTTTTAATTGCTGACTTTGACATTTGTGTGTATTCCAGAGAATGAGATGGATGTGGTGTCTGTACCTGGCAAAGGTACTCTGCTCGTCCATGAGCCGAAACGGAAGGTGGACCTCACCAAGTACTTGGAGAACCAAATATTCCACTTTGACTACTCCTTTAATGAGACCGCCACCAACGACCTGGTCTACAAGTAATGTCCGCATTTGTCCTTTTATTTAGCAACAATGTAGTCTCTCATTGCCAGACCTTCCTCCACAGCGCTGCAGACAGGGTTATTGGCATTTCTTTAAGCCAATCACAATCGTCTTGGGCTGCACTAAGCAGATACGGGGCCTCGGCAAAATGGCCTCGGGAAGGAACTTGTCTTGGTGGAACATTTGCACATAGGGAGACGAGCTCTGGAATTAAAATGGCTGAGTATGTGATGAGAACTTGACTCAAAAAGAAATGTAATTGAATTGTCGGTTCTAGCTCGGAGGATGTTTCCCGACTCAACCGGAGTTTAGAATACCAACACAAAGAAAGTGGAAGGTCAGGGACATCCGACCGAAAATGAGGAACATCCTCCGGCAGCACGGGAACTATCCTGTAAATGAAACGTGGTTTATATAGACTAGCAACAAGGTGGATCTAATTGCAGGCTTCCTAAATAAGATGGGAGCGTGTTGACAAGCTTTCACAGAAATTCTTCATGGTGGATATGATTTAAGGAATTTGTCTTTCGAGGGATTTGTTTCTCGTTTCCCAGAGCTGTAAATAACGTGGGAAATGGAGATGTATCGGCTCCAATGCTGCCTAAAACGCTGGTATCAGGACATACAGGAGTTTATGCACCGATGCCATGTAATGAAGCCCTAAAGAAAATCTACGTTAAAGTAGTTCATGTTCTTTTCTGTTATAACTGACTGTCAAACTACATAATGTTCTGTGGCATTTATTGTTAATGTTTCACAAAGTTTAACCTGAGCCAGACCGACAAAGAAATAATATCACATCCATACAGGGATAGTAGTATACAGTTGTTAAAACATGACACACTGGTATCGGATCGGTACTCTATGGGCCTGATACAAAAGTTCAGGTATTGGGGCCATCTCTAGTGGGAAAGGAAAGTGTCGATAGCGGTGTTTACTGTAGTGTGTATCTGTTCAGTAAAGTGTCCAAGTGTTGATCAGGAGTAAAAATGTTTGAAACTCAAGGTGTAATATCTAAACATGCCATTGCTGTCTTTTTACAAAGTGTTCAATTTATGACAAATGCTATATTTTTTTTTTTTCTTCAGGTTCACAGCCAAACCTTTGGTGTATTCCATTTTCGAAGGTGGAATGGCGACATGTTTCGCCTACGGCCAGACTGGAAGTGGGAAGACTCATGTAAGCCTCTGCTTGTTTGGTGACTTGTCTTGAAGAGGCATTTGTAAAATGCATTTCTTTTTTGCTTGTTTGGCACACTATCTCCCTAGACTATGGGAGGTGATTTCACAGGGAGGCAGCAGAACGGCGCTAAAGGAATCTACGCCTTGGCAGGTAGGGCCGCAACCATCCACCCAATGGCTCTACATGCACTCTGTGTAGAAGGAAATGCTAAATCTTGGTTTTCACATTAAGATAATTAACAGGAATCGATCAAATCGGCATGATTTTGTATGTTCCAGTTGACTCAGGATATGAGTCTCCATTGCGTTTCTCTTTTAACCCTTGTGTGGGCTTCATATTTGTGTTACACAGCCAATGTTCCCGGGTCTGGTGGACCCACCACATTTTTACTTTTAAATCAATACAGCCATAAGAATTTATGTAAAAATACATAACAGATGTTTACTTTAGCTCAATTACCAATGAATAAATTTATGGTTCATATTTGCCATTTACCCCTGTGAGATCACATTAATGATCATATGATCATTTTCATTTTGTGAGAAAACAAGGAAATTCAATTATAAAAGGTAAAAAAAATCTTTGATCGTTATTGGTGCTTATTCCTTAGAACTTAATCAAAACGGGTGAAAATGCTTGAAATGTGTAACTTTGTGAGAATAGCGGGTGCAGAAAGACAACATGGTTTCATAGCACCTACAATTAAATGCATTCTGGTCCATTAGACCTGAACACATCATATGTAATAGTTATGTGTAGGGGGGTGTACCGTGTGAAGTCATTGGAAATAAGTTGTGTATATATATATATATTTTTTTTTTTTGTTCTTCACAGAAAATGAGCCAAGGCCAATGAGTTTGAGTTAGAAGAAATAATGACTAGCATGATTTGTCTTTTAGCAAACCTCAAACAGGTCCCACAGACCTGAACAACGCACAAGGGTTAAACTACACTCAGGATTGTCTAAAAGTGGCCTTTTACATGGTAACTTTATCTTGAATAATTTGAGTCTTTCCCTTCTAGCCCAGGATGTTTTCACCTATCTGAACCACCAGACATATGCTAACCTGGACCTTTCTGCTTATGTCAGCTTCTTTGAGATTTACAATGGAAAAGTAAGAAAATGAACACATTTATTAAGAATGTTTTACATTAAAATCTGCTTATTCGAGGTATCTTAAAAGGAGAATTCCGGTCGATTTCAACACACAGTTCTGTTTGTAAATTTGGAGTGCTGTCAGTAGCAAGAAAACACAATCGGTGCTGCCGACACGTGTTATCCTCCTGCTAGCGTTAGCACCCAACAGGCTTAAACGGGCAAGTTTTAAATGTGTTTTTAGCCTCTTAACATGTTCAAAATGTCATTAAAAGTGCCTACCCATGTGAAGTGATTCCTTCCGAGTGAACACAGTGAATCTGACTGTAGTAGATGTGAAAGAAATGCATGAAGTTGTGCTAATTCAGCTCTGTTTAGTTCCAGTGTTGAGATGGCAGTTAAGAGTGCTTGGGGACCGTCTACAAACTACAACATAGAAAAGAGATGCAACAAAAATATGTAGGCTATTAATTTAATGATTAAATAAGGTAGTGTCTCTAAACTTCAATTGTCTCCTGCTGGTTGTACTACAGCACTTTTAAAAAATAAGCATATGCCTATTTTTGAAAATGTTTTCATCTCTTTTCAGTGTTGTAGTTTGTAGATGGTCCCGAAGCACTCGTTGCAGTATCAACACCGTAACTAAACAGTGCTGAATTAGCACAACTTCATGCATTTCTTTCACATCTACTACAGTCAGATTCACTGTGTTCACTCGGAAGGAATCACTTCACATGGGTAGGCACTTGTAATGACATTTTGAACATGTTTAGAGGCTAAAAGCACATTTAAAACTTACCCTGTTTAAGCCTGTTGGGTGCTAATGCTTGCAGGAGGACAACACGGTGTAGGCAACACGATTGTGCGATTGTTTTTTCTTCTCGCTACAGACAGCACTCCAAATTTACGAATGGAGCTACATGTTGGAATCGACCGGAATACTCCTTTTAACAAGTGAAATACTTTTTGAATCAGGTGTATGACCTGCTGAATAACAAGGCCAAGCTGCGTGTTCTGGAGGACGACCGACAGCAGGTCCAGGTGGTTGGTCTGGAGGAGGTCTGTGTGTCCAGCGCAGAACAGGTCATTGAGATAATCCAGCAGGGCAGTGTATGCAGGTACTCGTGTCTTAAGACTTGCGATATCAAGGTACATATTTCTTCAAACTTAGGTTTCATTCCTCTCTCTAACCTCCTGGTAAACTGTTTGCCTAGCTGTTACAAAGACAAAGCGTTCAGGACTGTAGGTTAAAGGGGCTCTAAGCGATGTTGGGTGACGGCACTGCTTGTTGACGTTCGAAGTATTGTCAAACAAAATGAGGCTAGCTCGCCCCTCCCTCATCCCGTCCGCTCTCCCTCCCTTCTGTGCTTCCACGCACTAACCCCCTACCCCCAAATCCTTGTTGGTTATTGGCTGGAACGCTAGAAGTTGTTTGGTGGCGCACTTTGTTTTTGTTGGAGCCTGGGCTGTCTTTTTTTTGTGTGTGTAAAAAAATTAAGTGTTCAGGGGACAGGCAGCTCACAGTGAGGTTTGCTGTATGTGACAAAATGTAGCTTAAACGTGCGACATCGCTTTAGAGCACCTTTTTTTAATGTTTTTTTGCACTGGTGCTACAGAGGTTGAAAGTTGTGTAGCACAGATGAGAAGTATTTAAGTACATTGTAGTTTGAGACTTTTCAAATTCTGTGTGGGGGGGAGTTTAAAATTATTTCCATGACCTTTCAAATGAACATAGTACATTGTTTTTATAATCACATCTGTAGTCACACGGACTACAACCAAGTACAATAGCGATGCGCTATCATTCACCTCACTCCCAAAACAAGCAGCTCTTTCTCACACATGCAGCGCAAGAAGCTGTATCGCACAGGTGCTACTGCGCCGATTTTCATTCATCGCCCAGACCGATTTTTGTGAAGCGTATCGCGCGGTCCTGAGCACGTGATGGTTAACTTAAGAATCGGACAGGAGTTTTGTCACATTTGTGGCATTCTTCAGCTCGAAAAATGTACAACCTTAACTTGGCTGCTTTCCCTTCTGTCATGCTGTCTCTCCAGAACGTCAGGCCAGACCAACGCCAACTCATCCCGCTCTCATGCCATCCTTCAAATCGTTCTGCGGCACAATAACCGTGCCACCACGCTGCATGGCAAATTGTCACTGATTGACTTGGCTACCAGTGAGCGCGGCACTGACGTCAGTAGCAATGACCGCAGCACTTCGGCGGAGACTGCCAAGATCAACCGCAGCCTGCTGGCTCTCAAGGTAGGCTGCTGTGGCGTGCACACACCAGATACATATTTAGATGTGGATGAAAAGTGAGAAGGGCCCGCTTTCTCTTGCACCTCAGCTAGATGCCATGTAACCATGGCTCTCAAATTGAGACCGTAAAGAGTAAAATGCTTAACTCCTGGCTTTCTCAGAGCTCTGTCCAAATATTAAATATGCATGCAAAGCACCTGAAAAGAGAATTACACCTACGTGTCTGTGTCCTGTAGGAGTGCATTTGCTCACTGGGAATGAACAGCGATCACATTCCTTTCCGACTGAGCACTTTGACCAGAGTCCTCAGGGACTCTTTCGTTGGCGGAAAGTCCAAGACCTGCATGGTACGTTAAACACCATACTTGTGGGCATCCGGATAGCTCAGTTGGTAGAGCAGGTGCCCATATATAGAGGTTTACTCCTCAACGCAGCGGGCCCGGGTTTGACTCTGACCTGCGGCCCTTTGCTGCATGTCATTCCCCTTCTCTCTCCCCTTTCATGTCTTCAGCTGTCCTGTCAAAAAATGGCCAAAGAAAAACCACCATACTTGACTACTTTTAAGTTTGGCATACAGCATATTATGGTCTGTATACATTGTAATTGTTGATGCAGATTTACACCAAACAGCACAAACTCTGTTGTGAATAAGTATGTGGGTTTAAGTACAGTATGTACACATTTTCCCTTCTCTTATTTCGTAGATTGCTATGGTGTCTCCAGGCATGACGTCATGGGAATACATGATGAACACACTACGTTATGCTGACGGGTACATATTGATCAACCTATGGAGTTTGACTTAATTCCATTTGTGTTTTGTGTGAGAAACTCCTACATTTTAATATGAAAAGAATATCATGCCTGGGAAGATGAACCTTGAAATATTTTTCCGATCTTTGGCAGAGTGAAGGAACTGACTGGCAAGTCCAAAGTCAACAGGGAAGCTACGGCACAAGAGCCTATCCACGGCTCCACAGAGGTCAGCTTGCACAAGATCAGTCCTAAATCATAATATGTATATCATATGTATAATTTGCTGGAGTGTTTGCTTTTGTGTGTTGTAGGAATCTGGTGTGGATGCCAGTGTTTATGCCATATCGCAAGCAGCAGAGCTGGAGGAGGTTTATGTACAGTTGCAGGTAGTTTTTTCTTAAGTCTGCTCTTCTTTACAGCATACAGGAATAGTGATGATCCCCTTTTTTTTTTTTTTCTTAAATCTGCTTTTTAACTCAATGTTTTATTTCTCAGACAGCCAAGGAACTCTTGAATGCATTGAGTGAAACCTATTGCAATATTGAGGAAGTACTCCCGGACCTGGTGGATCATGCAAATAAATTAATGGGTTTGTACAAACCACAGCTTGATGTGTTTTTTTTTTTTTTTTTTTTGTCGGTTTAGCAATTTACTACAAAATGAATCAAATGTAACCTTATTGGACTACTATTGACTAACACAGCAAACTGTACCATTATTCTCACGGAGACTTGAACTGTTAGTCTGCAGACCAGACCGGGGGGGGACAATTAAGTTAAATGTTTGGCTATGAGCGTTTCCTGGAGTCAAATGGAGTCTATGTAGTAGTTTGGGGACAATGATAGTCTGTATGGTCTTTTTCAAATAGTTCATGTAGCAAACCTGTGATTACTGCATGCTGAACAGGGAGACACAGGAGACTCCTTGTGCTGACTAGATCAAGTGCCAGGACACAACTGCATTAGTAAAGGACCAAAATCTGGGTGGATACATGTCTTTTATTTTTTTTATTCTGTTTTATGTCATCCACAGACACAGTACAGGCTTTGCAGACTGCTGTGGAACAGGAAAGCAAGGCAAAGCTACTGAAAAGAACCCAACTTACAAAGTGTGTTTAATTAAAAATGTCTAAGCAGCTTGATTTAGATGTTTGTAAGAACTGTTAAATAAAATCTCATTGAAAATGTTTCAAGTCTTGTAAGAACTACTTTGGGAAATTGTATAGTGTTAGATGCAGCACTCTTCACTGTGGATGTTTTCATGTCTTACAGGACTATTCAGGCAGTAACCAGCAGATATAGTAGTTAAAATCTCTACTTTTACCAGCTTGAACAAAGTGATGTATAAATTATGCATACATTGTTATAATCTAAATATAGAAAATCTGCTTGAGTACTTTAAATGTGTATATATACATGCATACATAATTTAAAAAATAAACATTAACATGTCAGATACAGAATAGACCTTTACAGAGATGTTGTATGGAGTTGGTGAGGTGGTGAAATATATAGTTCTGTTAAATCTTATATACGCCTGGTATATCGAAGCTGTCCCCGAGTGCCGTAATGCCTGCCGTTTATTAATACATGTAGTTATAGATCAGATTTCCCTACACTGCAAGAACAGGCCGAAATTAAGTCAATTTGCAGCAATTCCTGAACGTCTGAGAAGTTTTTTTGCTTTTTCTCCGCCAGTCATGATTCGGTGCAACAACTGCCAGGGTCATTCATACACTGATCAGCATTCACGAGGTGCTTTGCATTGACTATTTATGGTTATAAATGGGCATGTACAGGGCGGGATAAGAGGCTGATTCACGTACGCACACTTGCAGGTAATCTGATTTATAAAGGGAACATTGCTTACAGGTGTGCGTACACAGTTTTATAAATCTGACTTTTTTGTTTTGGCATACTCCATTTTGGGCTTTTGGGCATACGTACACTTATAGTAAGGATCCTACGCACAGTTTTAAAAGTGAGACCCCTGAGCAGGGGGAATGAGAGGGGGAAACCGCAGAGGGAATGAGAGGAGGAAACACCAGAGCAGGGGGAATGAGAGGAGGAAACGTAGCAGAAGATATTCCTTTTTAAACCTAAATGTAGCCTAAGTTGGAAAATGTATTTCTTTACCTTTTGTGGCACTGAGAGGAGGCAGCTTGTAGTCAGAGCAGTAGGAGTTGGTTGCAAGCCTTAGGCAGGCCACAAGATGGTTTCCATCATTGTGGATCTGTACTTGATTTTCATGTGAGAAAAGACAGACTCGATGATTCTCCTCTATGAAAAGGCAGACTCCCACAAATACAGTATGTTGGTCCACAAAGTGCTGTTCAATCTGTGGAGATTGGGATACCTTTGTTCCATCAGCTGGTTCCACAACTCTCCATTCATGCCAGGTGTTGCCCTGGATTTTGATCTCAATGTAGTTTTGCCGTGTGAGAAACATCATTCTCAGCACTAGACATGTCCGATGATACTCCTTTTGGAGGCAATGCAGTGTTTTCAATACTTGCGCCAAATGGAAAACACAGACCGCTTCCTAAAAGGGAGTTTTTCCTGTCGCAATAGCTACTGCTAATGCTTGCTCTTGAGGGAATTACTGTAATTGTTGGGGCTTTGTATGTATATATATATATATAAAAAAAATTTAAAAGGACACTTAATACATAATTAGAAAACAAAAAAAAATACATAAAATACAATACAAAGGCAATATGAAAAGGAATGAAGGCTATATAATCACATTTCCTTGAAAAGATCTTGCAGTAGATCAGCTATATAAATAGTTTTCTTATTATTAATAATTTGGATAGACTCAAAAAAGTTCCGAAATTCAATAAGTAAGTAAAGTGAGTAAAAGCTGGCCGAGATTTAGAAAATGTCGCTTTATGGATATGAAATTTCTCTTTATTAATAATGAATAAGTTGACAATTCTATGTATTGTTTTGTTTTTGTTATCGTAATTAAGAATAACATCTTTTGCTTCCAATTTAATTTCATGGTTCTTTTGAATACATTAAAAAGAACGGTATTGAATAAATAGTTTTTAATTTGTTTCCAGAACACCACAGAATACTGACACTCCCAGAATAGATGTAGAATAGTTTCTTCTTCAGTTTTACAAAATTCACATTTATTATCCACAGGCGCAAATCTTGAAGCGAAAATATTCGTAGGATAAATCTTGTGCAGTATTTCAAAATGTAATTCTTTTGTAAAACATGACTGCTACCTGTCTTCTCCGTTATGTGATGCGTACAGTACTTCGGCTCTTCTCAGCAAAATGAATGGCAACAAACGACGAGGTTGCAGTTACACCGGAGAAGCATTCAGATAGTTCCGGTCCTAGGGAGTTTGTCCTTTGAGATTGTTTTCGATGCTATCCCCACAGGTGTAATTGCACTTTTTAGAGGTTTTAAGGCGGATGGTAATCTCCCTGTTCTAGGTAATGTACTTGATACTGAGGTTGGTAGAAGTTGCTTCTCTCATCAACTTTTTCAACATGACATCATTTGTACACCCTCTTCTTTATCACACTGGTCCAGCTTTGTTGGAGATATATGTTGGGACAAGGTCTGGCTTCTGCCGCAGAAGTTTTTTCTGACTAATAAAGTCAAAGAGATTTCTTTTAAGATGCTTCATAGGTTTTACCCAACCAACCACTATTTACAGAAGCTCAAAAAAGACATTAGTGTAAACTGTACATTCTGTGGGAATCAAAGAGAAACTCTTGTGCATTTATTTTGGTTATGCCCTCATGCTAAATTACTTTGGAGTAAACTGTCTCGATACTTAGCTGATCTTATTTACCCTAAATGTACTTTTTGGTTTCATTAACTTTGACACAAATCTCAGCTCTCAATTTTATTTAATCAACCTGATTTTAATTTTGACCAAATTTTACATCCATAAGTTCAAATTCCAAAACAAAACACCTAACTTCATAGAGCTATACTCTATATAGCCACTATATATCTACTATATCCTGTTGCAGTAATAAGAAGGCTGTTAGAACACACACACTATTTGTACTTTTCAAATGCTTTATGTAAATTGAGTTGTTTTCTTTCTTTTTGTTTTATTTTTGTATCTCCCCTGGCGTACTTGACATGTTTGTATTGTATACACTTGTGGCTGTATATTTGTTACGTGCTTAATAAAAAAAGTGAATACAAAACTAAATAGTTCCGGTGGGACACTTTTAGCGGTAACTCAGGAAATGCAGACTACGCGGAAGTGATTTTTGTTATCACAGAGACCAGACCACCCAGGTTAATAGATGATAAGACAATGGATTCAAAGGACTAAGAGGGCGAGTAAACATAGCAACTGGCTCTCTTAAACCCACCGCACCCACAGGTTTGTTGTCTTGGAACCGGAGACATGCCCTGTTGCCGGCGTGTTGCTTTACAATTGGCTGCCATTCCCTTCTTCTCTACCATCATCTAGTATTCAGTATTCCTAACGTTACATCTCAGTGCTATCACCTGGCCAGTCTGTTCCCTTCTTCAGGAGTGCAGCCGCTGTCTGTCCGCTGTCCATTAACGTTATGTGTCCTCTACAGCTGAGGACATTGGTGTTCGGAGCGTGGCTGCTGTGTTACGTCGGCTTCCTGCTCTCTGTCAGGAGGATGTGGACGGGGAAGTACGTCCGCAGTCCCCTCGTGCGCTCCCTGTTTATGAACATGGTGAGCGAGAACGACGCGGCGGAGACACAAGAGGTAGGCTGTGCATTCTTCATGATCAGTCGGGCAGGACCAGAACTGGGTCCAGAACTGGTGCCTGTTCTTAGAGACTAACCACAGCCAGTTCACTTGTGAAGACTAGACTCATGTGTGCGCCTTTTGTAATTAGCAAGCCACACAGTTGTCACATTTGTAAATGGATTTTGGCTTGAGGCTGTGAATGCTGCACAGATAAGTAGGACTGGGCGTCGTTAAAATATGTTCGGTTTCGATACCAATACCGTGATACCGTTTCCTGAACGATACTTTTCTGATACACATTTTATAAAACGCAAAGAAATTACATACGCATTACCACATTCATTTGATACCGTTACTACTCGCTAAATTTCATATTCATAAGTCTTAATTTGCCAATCTTTTTCAATATTTGAAAATGAACTCAACCATTACATTTGAGCTACTCAACTTTCGAAAAACAAAAAAAGCTATTAAAACCATCAATCAATGTACCCATTTTAAGACCTTCATACACTTGATTTATTTGTTATTTAATTGCCATCCCCCTGGCATAAAGTATAACGTTTGTGTTTTGTTTTTTATGTTCAGACTGGATGTCTTTGAATGCTGTCTAAATAAAGACATTTAAAGACCAAAATGCGTTCTTCATGATCAGTCTGCCCGACTGAATGCATTTTTTTTTGGCATATTTTTGAATTGCACGGTCAGAACTGGTGCCCCCGTTCTTAGAGACTAACCACAGCCAGTTCACTTGTGAAAACTAGACTCACACCTTTTGCAATTAGCAAGCTACACATTTGTCACATTTGTAAATGGATTTTGGCATGAGGCTGTCCATGTTACACACACACATATATATATATATATATATATATATATATATATATATATATATATATATATATATATATATATAGGGCTGGGTATCGTCCAAAAATTTGCGATACCAGTCCTGATAGTAATACCGTGTCTTTTGATACCTATTCCTAAACAATACTTTTTCCGATACCAATTTTATAAAACAAAAATTAATTACAACACGTTACGGCACAAATCTCTGTATTTATGTTCCAGCTCCTACTACGTGAGCCGTCTCTGTGTAACGTGGAGTTTTTCCTGTGTGTGTCTACGACGTGTAACGTTAGACAGCCAATCACAGACGTTATTAGATCTTGGTAGAAGCATGCTGCATGCTGATTGGCTCCCTGACGCTGATGAGATTTGTTCCTTGGGTATTGAATGACGAGGCATTTTTTCGATACTCGATACTTTAGAGGCAATTCGGTCGGTACCTAAAAAGTATTGAATTCGGTACCCAGCGCTACAGATAAGAGGGGGGCACCTTCACATACGTATTTGTTATACATAAATATTATTGGTTGTTTTTAAATTTCTTCTCTTATCTTTGCACATCCCAGTCTCACATTTTAGTTACGAAGTTATTGTCTAATGTGTGTAATATGTCATTTTCCAGTCCTACTGCACTCCCATTGAAACCAACAACTCAGAAGAGATGCAGAGCTACAGATACCTGGGCACTGTAATTGATAATAAGCTGACATTTAATCACATACCTCTGTCTTGGCAATCAGCTATAAAGGCTAGAATAGTTGTGTGCGCTGTGCTGTGCACATCCACAGAATCGAAAGTGCAGAGTACCAAAAATCCACGAGAATACAGTAGGAAAGTATCTGCACGCTGGAAGTTGCACTCCCTTAAGGTTTTAATTGTGACATTAATAAACATTGATGTGAACATGTACTTTTAAAATCATTCAATCACACAAAACCCAAAAGGAATCTGATTAAAGGAACATATTTATACAGTTACAAGATAAGTCTGCAGGCAAGGTATCCACATTTAAGCCACGAAGGTACAAGGTGTTATGGAAGTAGATCCAAGTGTCCCTCTGTAAATGCTTCTTCAATTCTCTCTTTGTCCAAAATTTGAATGGATCTTTTCCCCCGTGGCCCTAGTGGTACCGGTGCGGTCCTGAGCTGCTGGGAGAATCAGTGCGACCCATGTTTGTCCAGAGCCACCTGGACTCAGGCACCAAGGCTTTTCTCAAGCGGAGCGTGGAGAAGTCTGGTTGGCTGTTCACCCAGCTCTACCACTCTTTTGCATCAACAGTCCTAAGCCCACTGGTCTCACGCACCTCCATTAACGGGTGAGTAGTACAGACACATCTTTGGGCCAATTAAAGCCTGATTTATGGTTCTGTGGAGGCGCCACCGTAGCCTACGCAAGTAGCCTGAAGTTTATACTTGTGCGTTGGTGTGTGCCTCGATCTCTTTAAGAGAACAGCAGGGCCGTCGTGTGTGCGTGGAGCCTCCACAGAACCATAAATCACGCTTAAAGCCCCTGCAGAAGCTTAAATCTGCCTTTTGTCTCCGTTTCCCCGATTGCGTATCTTTCTCTGACGTGTTCTCTGTCTCCAGGTTTCTGGGTCGCGGCTCTATGTTTGTGTTTTCTGAGGAGCAGTTCCAGAGGCTACTCGGCATCGGCCCAGATTGGAGGGCTGACAGACTCCTGGACCTCGGCGCTGGGGATGGAGGGGTCACAGAGGTGATGGGAGCCCATTTCAGAGATGTCTATGCAACTGAAGTCTCATTACCCATGAGATGGCATCTTCAGAGGAGGAATTACAAGTAAGTAGTAAATACCAGGACGGCTTAGATTTAGATTTTAAACTCTCAGTTAACAATCTCAATCCAGTGCACTAATTCCATCAGTACAACAGATTAATTAACTCATCATTCTGCAGGGTTCATATGTTTTGAAAAAAACTGGAAAAGTTATGGAATTTAAAAAAGGTCTGGAAAGGTTTTGGAAACCCAGAAAGTTCTTATTGTATAATGTCGACTGACATTTTCAGGAATACATAGTCATGAAAAATTGCTGAAAAGTATTGGTTAAAATGCGTATGAACCCTGATTCTGTTGCTCTGGGCGTCTCTTCTCTAACAGAAATACTGTTGCATTCACTAATTAATTCTGTCGCTTCCACTTTGCTCTTTTTTGTTCGGTGTTAAAGGTACATAACTTTTATAAAAATAACTTTTTCTCAGATTGGCTCAAACTGTCATATCCTGACAGTACACAAGACCGCAGTCGTTGACACTCTGTGAGAGACTCCTGGGCTCTGATTGGTTGTTTCCCCTATGCCATTAGGAGCACCAGGAGGAGGTGGAGGAACGTGATCGGATTCACGTAGTACTGTCAGTATATAGCGATAGTTTTAACAAAAATATATCAGAAACCTACTTTTTCTAATTCCACTTAGGTCGTGCGTCCAATCTGCATCTCCATCTCCAGATGGACCTGACAAAAAGTAATCTAAAGAAATATTATTGGTTCAAAAATGCGCAAATTACGAACAAACACATTTTCGTGGCGTTGTCAGGAGCGGAATTAATACACAAACTTTTACATATCTCAGCCAAATGAAATGCTATGAGCGCGAGACTTATGTTTATTGTTTGCCATGCCACTCGGAGGCTCTGGACCAAATTTGACGACGATTGGCCGCTACAGATACGAATATATCTCTTTAAGGGCTCTTCCGATTTTTAGGAAATGCGGAGGGTACCATCTAGGGCCACTCCTGAGGCCACGCCTACAGTGGTGTACTGATTCGTCAAGTTGGGCGTGGTCTATTTGACCCACTTTTGGATTCAACCCCTTACACTAATGTGAGCAACTTCAAAGTTACAGCGTAGACGTACAATGCTTCATAAAGCTCACATACCGAAAATTACACATGTGGACCACTAGGTGGCGCTATAATCAAGGCAGATGAGTTTTGGCCTATAACTCCCACATTTTACATTTAAAAACCTTACATCCACGCGTTCCATGAATGAAGCCAAATCACATGACGTAGGCCACGACCGTTTCCACGCAGAATTTATTCTCGCAAAATCGTGGAATGTGCAAAACTTATTTTTTGCAACTCCTCCTGGGGTTTTTGCCCGTTCTGCCTGAAACTCTACATACAGCATCTTCACATGGCCCTGACAAAAAGTTATCAAAAGAATTTTCCTCGGTTCAAAAATGCCCAAATTACGAACGAACTACTAGCTACTCGTCTCGGGGCGACTTGCGCCAGGGAGGCTTGGACCCCATCATAACTGCACAGTGCCAGTTTTTTTTTTTTTATTGCTGTTAAGCTACAGTTAATTAAACTCAACAGTTCTTGCAGATAACCCGTCTGGGCTAGAAGAGTTGAGTTTCATTTCTAGTGATCAAAAAGACACCATCGTACACTAAGAGGCAATAATTACCTAATTGGACACGTGTAAAAATCTATTTGGACAAATCCCTGCACACTTGGAAATACATATACATATGCAGTGGCTTAACATGTATGTATGACATAAACATACAGTCGTGGGTAGTATCCCTGCGACTTGGAAAAGATCAAGACATTGTGATATGTACAGATTAAACAAACATAATAAAATGTGTTAATTTGTGAGCTTTAAAGGGGATCATTGGCTGACTTTTTTTTAATCTTCGGACAGGGCAGGAAGTGTTGAACTATTCCTTTAAAATACACTAAGAATATACAATATTATTGTATAATAAATATGAGGACAGTGTTCAAGGTAAAAGCTTGTAAAGGCAGATAAGTCTTCTGTTCTGTGTCTTTCAATTTTCACTGTAAATGGTTCCACAATATATGGTTGTGAAACTGACAAAATGTGTAATAAATCTGATTGAAAGTAAAAAAAATAACCAAAAGACACCTTCGAAAAAGCGTTTTAATTAATAAATGAAAACTGGTAAAACTATGATTTATTGTACCCTTAGAAGTAACTTATTACTTATTATTATGCCTAGGCTGCTGGGTATAGATGAGTGGCAGCAGGTTGGTTTCCAGTACGATGTGGTCAGCTGTCTGAACCTGCTGGACCGCTGTGACGATCCTCTGCATCTCCTGCGGGACATCAGGCTATCGCTCGTTCCCAACACAGGGAGACTCATCCTGGCTGCAGTGCTTCCCTTCCAGCCGTATGTGGAAGTCGGTAAGTTGGGAATCAGTGCAAGTTGCCTCATACGTATACGATTTCATATACATCCTCTTTGATTCCTAATCAAACCATTCTGTCTCAATTTGTTCTTAGGAGGAAGATGGCAGCGTCCCAAAGAACATATAAAAGTAAAAGGAAAAACGTGGGAGGAGCAAGTGACCAACCTGTCCAATGATGTTTTCCAAAGGGCGGGGTTTGAGGTGGAGGCTGTGACCCGGTTGCCATACCTCTGTGAAGGGGACATGTATAACGATTACTACGTCCTAGACGATGCCGTTTTTGTCCTCAAGGCCTCAGAGGATAAGTCTGCCTGAGTTCCAAATGCACTGTGGGAACGTCAGAGGCTTTATCTTTAACTTTATCTTGGTAGGTTGCTCCTGGGTGGATTTTAGTCCCAATTTTGATAATCTTCATTCATAAAACACAGTATTTCTGACTGTATTTCTTTAGAAATGGTGTCAGCTGTGATGCTCAGGTACTGTAGTTCCTCCATTTTCCAGCCATCTCGTGTGACGGTGATACCTCTACTTTTTAAGCAAAAAATAACTGAATGGCAGTTTGCCTATGTTGAAATGCCACTAAAAAACCAAATCATCTAGGTCATATCGCCATCCTGTAGGTGTTTGTTCTTTAAAGTCTGTTATCTGTGGGAAGTGTTTACTGTTAGGGTTTCATCATTCTGTAATATCAACAGGAATGATCATGGTTGAGTTAGCACTTTAATTATTTCAGTTTCTAATGCAAAGTATCAGTCTATGCACATACTTGATTCAACCATTCTGAATTTAGCCTTTTTTTTTTTTTACTTGCTATTAGTTATGGCCAAAATAAAATGAGGCCTTCTTAAAGCGAGACTATGTGTGCATTACCGAATTATGTTTAAAGCTGCACTGCAGTGTTTTAACTTCACCTTTTAGTATCGGCTCAGCTCGCTTGGAGCCTCAACCGGGGTGGTAACAGAAAAGTACCAGGTACTATACTCAACTTTTGCCAATGGTGAGCCAAAAAAGATTGGTTCCAAGTGAGTCGAGTCGGGTCGTACCATGTAGTGGAAATCTGGCAATTGTTCATCAGCTATTGGTTAACTTTATGTCTGCTGTTTCAGGGTTTCCCCCCAGTGTAGTGCAAGCCCGGTGGCCTAAGTCTCTGGGAATTATTTTGTATGTATTTTTAAGACGTTTAACTACAGTTAGTGGGGCAGCTCAGTTGTAAACTTAGTTATATTTTCAAATCTCCAGTTAGCTTTTAGCACTGACTTATTAATGTAGGGCCCTATGGAATCTATCTTATAGCTTTTTTAAATTCTCAAATTCGCGAGTCCACCCATTATTTGGTATCACAGAAACTATTGGGCTCTAGAATAATGCTGCCATCAGTCTGGGACACTTGCCACCGGGCTAAACAACTTTTCTTGGAGGGGAACCCTTTCAGCGGTTTTTTTTTTAGCTGAAAAATAATACAGCTGCAGATGGAATTGAAGTTGCTGGTGGAATGGCCCAAACGCCGTAGAGCTGGGGGACGGGGGAGGGGTTCACTGGGTCACTACACCTACTACGAGCGACCCCTTTGGCATTACATGTAGTCATTTGACCCATTGTTAAATGAAAGATACTGATTAGTGCAGCTGTAATGCTGAAACAGTGTAACTGTAGAACAGGTACAAAAAAGCTGTAAAGCTGCCAAACTGACTCAATTACACAGCAATATCTAGCTACAGTTAACCAACGTTAGCCACCATAAGCTACTGCTAGCACTGTAGCAGCAAAACCCCTGAGTGTATTGAATTAAGCAAGGATGTGTTTTTATTACTTTGGAATTCAATTTTTTAGAGGGAGACGTGATTATTTAGTCATTTAAAAGTTACATGGTCTTGCTTTACATCAGTGCTGCACAACGGACTATTAAAAAGGTGCCAAAATGATTGCAATATTTGCATTGAAAATGTATTATATGGGTTCCAGAATAAAAAAAAAAAATTACATAATGTTCTGCATTTCTCAGCTCATTTTTCCATGTCACTGAATGAATGTGATGTGTAATTAGTTGAGATGATCTTAGATACTGTAGACTTGTCAGTTTGTAGCAGTGCATCCAAACAGAGTTCCAGGGACCCCATGCAAATAGTGTTTAGTTTATCTTGACTTATCTTGACTTTTATTCACTTAATTTTTGCCCAGGGATGGAAATTAAATGGTGTAGAGCTAAACTCAGTGCATTTGCAACATGCAAAATCAGCAACACACCAAAATGTTGGAAGTAGACCGTTGTTTCATGATATATTGACACTTCTGTGATGCAACATTAGTTCTGTTTTTGTTTAAATTAAAATATCACTCTGTTAATGTGACGTCCTGTATTTCCTCCACATAGCTGGGATGAATTCCCTGGGGCATTTCCTTGTACATGGCAAGAGGAAATTCGCATTTACTATTTTTTTTTTCTCCATAGAGCTTGGAGGCAGCATTCACATAGCATAATTTATGCAAATGATACATCCTTGTCTTCTGATTGGCTGAGCGCACGAACGTTTCCCGTTTTGCATTGGGTACTATTGTCTTGGCCACGTCCCCAAGCCACGTCGCTCTTTGCTCGCCATTTTCCCATTTTCTGAAGCCAGAATCAGTCTATTCTAGTGTCACGGTGTCAGTTCGTACACTCATCGTTACCGGAGACGAACGGAGCTCTTTATAGGGTCTTACCTCTGCCGGAGCTCCCATAAACATGAACATTTTCCGGCTAACCGGCGATCTCTCCCACTTAGCAGCCATCATCATCCTGCTGCTAAAAATATGGAAAACCAGGTCTTGTGCCGGTAAGTAGTCGCACAGCTTTACTTCCACTGCCCCTCTTTGCACATAGTGTGTCCTGTCATGTAAATGTACAGTTTAACTAGACGAAAAATGTCTATACTGTGAAACTTCTTCTGTAAGGTTAGTCGAAGCTAGTTAGCATCTTCTCGGCTAACATTAGCCGACTGGCTAGCAACGCTGATATTAGCTGGTCATTGCTGTCACTGTAACATTGCTAGCTGCGACGTGAAACTTGATAAATGCTCACGTCGGGAAGAAGTAGCTACCTGTAAAGTACAGCTAGCAGCAGCTGTCTTGTTAGCTAGCCTGGGCTGTGCTGCTGGCCCCGCAACAACGTCAGGTAGGGACAATAAGGGGACCAGAGGGCCACAAGGGGACCAGACTGAGGGCCACAGCATGTGTTGGTTGGGCCTTGTCATTTTTAATGTTGAGGAAACTGCTAGCTTCACGTTTCACGTCGGCCCCAGTTATTCCCATACGTTACGTTAGCCCAGTGACCTCTCTGACGTGGCAGCACTGAGTAGTTGACAGTTGGAGAGTCAAAATCACTAATATGCTTTCGCATTTGCCCAGCAGGGCTGCAGGGGAATAGTTGATCGTTGCAAGCACTGTTAGTGTTATCATGCTGAAACCTTGCTGTGCTTTCCTGCTCTTCCAACGGTCAAAGGTTAGCGCTGTATCGCTGCAGAATAGGCAGTCACCTGAGTTGTGTCATTACTGCTGTATACTTGAGATCAAAGCAGATAGCTCTACATGCAGGTCTATCTTGTTCAAGCTCTGCTGTTCTAAACAGTTGCATATTGGACTTCATACTACAGTACTACATTTCAACCAGCTACGGCTGTATATGATGTATTATAACTGATATCACTAGACTACTTCTTTTGCTACTAATGATGTAGTGATCGTTGATCCTGCCCCCGCCCCAGTGTGACAGTGGGTGTGACTGAGGTGAATGTGTTGTCACTTGCCAACATACCAGAAATACAGAGAGGCTTGCTTCAGGTGTAGGTGAGGGAGAAGACTGTTGCACTACCAACTCCTTATTAGACTACAGTGTAACTTTAATACCACATGCTCCTTAACTAAAATAACTACCATTACGTGAAAAACGTTTAGCTTGCAATTTTAAAGTTTTCATTTTCTGTATTATTTTTCTGAATCTTAGTCTTGGCTCTGATATTTCATATACATTGGAGTACACAGGCTGGCTACAAAAAAGGGAACTCCCAACCCTGCATTGAATCTCCTGCATGGAAATAAAGTGACCTGGCATATGTTGTTAAAAAAAGAACTAGAGAGCTCTGGAGCAGTGTATGGTTTAGCCTACTTTGAGTAATGTATTTGGATACAGATATTGCTGTTTGCTTCAAAATGTAATTCCTTGAAGTTTAAGCACAACAAAGCAAATGTAATGTTGTGTATTGTACTAGCGAGCTATAGCAGATATCCTAAAAACATAAGCAAGTCACATCAAAACTGTCTGGGCAGGCTAGATTGCCCTCTAGATAAGAAGAGTATATTCCGTGAACTATCCGTTTTATTTAAATGTCAAGAAAATAGATAAACCTGTTTTTGGGATGTAAACATGTTTGCATGGCCTCTGCTGTCTCCTCACAGGTATTTCTGGAAAGAGTCAGGTTCTGTTTGCCTTGGTGTTCACCACTCGCTACCTGGACCTGCTCACCTCCTTCATCTCTCTCTACAACACCACCATGAAGGTGAAACTCTTGCACGTGGCTTCTCATTCTTAAATCCTGTCGCAATTAACACACAGTGCTAAGGCTTAACTAGTACACCAAGCCGACACACCTGTGTTTGCTAAAGGATGAGGGTGTGCAGCAAGATGTAATGGACTTGTGTGACGTTGCTCCTTGATTGAATTCATGTTTGCGTGTCCCTTTCAGATCATCTACATTGGGTGTGCGTACGCCACTGTGTACCTGATCTGCGCGAAGTTCAAGGCGACTTATGATGGGAACCATGACACGTTCAGAGTGGAGTTCCTGGTTGTCCCTGTTGGTGGCTTGGCTTTCCTGGTCAACCATGACTTCTCTCCCCTGGAGGTCAGACATACTACACAGACACACTGTGACACCCCTTTCATCCAGCAGACATGCTTGTTGTTTCTGAATGTGCCGTTAACCTCCATTCATACCAGACAGATGTCGCAGGTCAATCTCTGGTTGTCAACTGTAGGCAAAGTCAAGTCATACACAGATTTCCATGACATCATTACACAATAAAGTAAACATTCTCTCCTTTTGTCTACACATGTCACTCTGTCTTGCTCGCTAGGTTAAGTTTGGACTTACAAGACAGCTGGCGCAACCGTTTCCCGACTAATGCATGACACAAACCTGACCTGATGGTGTTTTATTTAAGAAAAGGAGCTGTGCTTGCTTTGAACAGATAGCGAGGCTTTTTTCACAAAGAACGAACACCTAATCTGGTAATCACCAGCATATATAATGGGTCTACACAGGATTTGATTGCCCTCATGCCCAAGTAGCTTCTAATAGCCAAAAACCCATTTTCTGTTTGGTTTAAGGACATTTTCACTCCTGCACTGTTTAGTTCAGTTGACTCGAACCCTGGAGCGCTTACCAGCTTGGCGCGGTTTGTTTGGGCAGGTATGGACAAAACTAAACAAATTGTCCTCTTGCAGAAATAGACTGTGTTCAAGCTCGCTGTCTCTGTAGTCAAATCAGCCGCCGCTAAAGTTGGAGGCACCAGCAGAGCAGAGCTGGGTCTCAGTGAGCAGAGCAGACGTAGAAAAGTCGCTCGCAAAACAATGTGGAACATGATTTTAAATGAAATGAGCTGGTCTGAGCATGGACATGTGAGAGAGATGCACTAGCCCAGAACACAGGACCTTCTTTACTTTCTTGATCCCGCCCCAGACACATCTGACCAATAAACGGAGTGAACATTCTCACGTGGTTTTCGATGACAAATGTTGGTATGCTTGGATTTTCCTCCCATGTGAAACGAGACCAAACCAAGTTTACAAACTCTTCAACTGAATCGGACCAGAGCAAATGAACTACTGGTGTGAAAATGCCCCGAGTGTTAAGTGATAATACATGCCAGGCTAATGAAACGCATAGGCAGCACTTGCTGGGCGTTTTGAAATAACATACACACACACACACACACACACACACTCCCCCACTCCCCCACTGGTGCACCTTGGCCTGAAATTTTATCCAGTAAAACTACTCTGCTAGTGCCCCAGCAGGATTCATGCCTAAAGTATGCAAATGCATTTGAATTCAGTCAAAACACATCAGCGCTCCATTATTTACCTTCCCCTTTGTTTGGCCCAGATTCTGTGGACGTTCTCAATCTACTTGGAGTCGGTGGCCATCCTGCCACAGCTTTTTATGATCAGCAAGACTGGTGAGGCGGAGACCATCACCACCCACTACCTGTTCTTCCTGGGACTCTACAGAGCCCTCTACCTCATCAACTGGATATGGAGGTTCTACTTTGAGGGATTCTTTGACATGATCGCTATCGTTGCTGGGGTGGTACAGACCATCCTCTACTGTGACTTCTTCTATTTGTATGTAACGAAAGGTGAGTGCTGCTGCATTTTTGTTCAATTTTATGAAACCGTAAATCTGGGAAAGTGTTTTCTTTTTGCTCT
The DNA here is from genome assembly GCF_031162955.1 of Sander vitreus. Taxonomy (NCBI): domain Eukaryota; kingdom Metazoa; phylum Chordata; class Actinopteri; order Perciformes; family Percidae; genus Sander; species Sander vitreus. The sequence goes on along the minus strand of NC_135875.1, from coordinate 24,234,627 downwards.
GGTAGTTGGTTTGGTATCGACGTATAGGTAGTTGAATGGCTACTTAACCGTGAATCAATGAAAGCTGTATTTACTGTGGAGGACAAATTGGAGACGCTGACAGTAAAATGTCAAACATGTTAATATTTTAATATAGACCCAGACTTGCCAGACAGCCCAGTATGCACGGTAACATTTTAATTAATGTAATCACAATAATAAATACTGAATGGAATGCATTGAAAAATGCAGCTCTTTCCAGGAACAATGTCCCAGTTGAAAGAGGGTTTTTAAACGACCGTCGGTGACATTAAAGAACAGCTTGTTTATTACTAAGGCCATATGGTCAAAGTTAAATAATGTATTTAAAATGTAATAACTTGTTTGGGAGTGCAATCATTACAATATGGCATTCTTATGCAAACAGTTTTAATATTAACGAGACAGAAAAATGTAAATCACAATTGTTTTAACATAACTTATTTCACCAGTCTGCTGTGACACGACAAAAAGAACCACTAGATGGCAGAAGGCTACTTTACAACAACATTGAACGCACCATTAAGTCCTGTCGTGTTTTCTCCCACACACAACTCAGACCGTGGCAGTGGCCTCAAAGGTCAGCTAGTCTCCTCTGTGTCTTTAGCTGCAGACTGTTGGGACGTCCCACTGTTACAGACCCACGTTAGAGCAGTTAGCTGTCAGCATTTAAACCCTGTTTAAACCAGCTACTAGCTAACGGTAGGCTAATGTTACCTGCTGCCAAGTGTAATGTGTTCTGTTGCCTGTAACGTCCGTTTCAGAGCACCAGAGGGCAGCGCAGGCATTTAAGTGTCAGCGAAATGAAGCACCGAAATCTGAGTTGTCATCCCCTTTGGTAGATACCGGTTGTTTTCGGTACAAGAGCCTAGTGACGAATGAGCGAGGAGAACTACAGGAACCAAGTTCAAACCCGGGCTCGTTTCTCACCTCTGTGCAGCTGGCCAATCACAGTGTGAATGTTGGATCCCCGATTGCATAAAGTTACAGAAATAGTCGGGCACAGACCCCCCTAATCTGACGTGGGACAGGGGAGGTGGTTTCTGAAGCTATTCCAGGATACAGGCCCCTTTTTTTAGGCTGGATAATCCACAGACCTCACTGAATAGTTTTCATTGGAACTACATTTTACCAAAGAAATAGTCCCTGTGTTGGGAGCACTACAAACAAATTTCCATTAACCCCTTATACTAAAATTTCCTTCGGGATGAATAAAGTGTCTGTCTGTCTGTGAGAAAATATGCAAATACTAATATGAAACAATAAGTAAGGTGGATGACAACATGCAATCCGTCAGTCTGACGTGTTAAACATGAAGCTGTCCTGTCTCGTTTCAGTACTGAAAGGAAAGAAGCTGAGTCTGCCAGCTTAAGTGCCAAAGAAAAGTGTTCTGGCAGACTGAAAGAGGGGGATCGGAGGGGAGGAGGAGTGGCAGTGGACACCTCCGACAGCCCCCAACCCCACCCTCCACCACCGCTTCTTCTCTTCTCTTCCCCTCCCCTCCCGCCAGTCGTAAGATGCCTGAGACAGAGAGCGAATGGGAGCTGCTGGCTGCACCTTCTTCTGTTCCAGAATCAGTGGAATCAGAACACCTGCAGAGGCTGGTCCATGGCCTTCGGATTTCTGTTTGATGCATCTTGCCTTAACTTTTTTTTATTACTCTGTATAAAGGAAGGGAAAAACCCCCCGTGAGTTTTCTACAGAAAAATGTGTACTCTGAAGATTTGACACATTGGTGAATAAGAGTGAAGATGTAAAATTGCCTTTGATTTGGCATTGTATGATATTGAAGCGGACTTCTTGTGGTGGGATATTATTGACTCAAGCGTTTGTAATAGTATTTGCAATTTAAATAAATGTGCGTTGTTTTTCCTGAATCAATTTGGAGAGGAATTTCCTCATAATTTTTGGTGGTCAAATTATTCATGTTTTTGCTCTTCTATTTTTGACCACTATGCATTCCCATGTACAAAGACTATCTATTTTAGTTTCAGTGCCCTTGGTAGAACATAAATTGAATATAGATGCCATAATTTAACATTTTCTTTTCAGAAAAAGGAAGTTTTGTTCAAATGACTTCAAAAATTGACAGTTACGAGTTGCTTTTGTGTGAATGAAAGTAAAGGGTTGAAACAGGACACCAATGAACTCCCATCAGTGTAAATGGCTTTCTTCATTAGCCAGTAATGACAGTATATCGCTTGTAAGTATACATCACTCTCCAGCCCATTCATTTCAGAAGGCTCCTTTTAAATGTTTGAGACGTGTGAATTCACTGGTAATGTCCTGTATGTGAATTTTCGCCACAGAA